>NW_008662463.1:0-22733 GCF_000695815.1 Acanthisitta chloris
TATGACTCTATTCTATGATATTTAATTATATATCCCAGATAGTAACAGGTCTATTGTTTTTATGTGAGCGCTGGGTCATTTTTCATGGGACTGGGAACAAAAAGTAAAGGTAAGGCTTAAGCCCCTTTCAACCAGCTAATGCTGATCTGCAATTTGAAACAATATCTGGAGTGTTGGTCTCAGTACAAGAGAGACACAGACGTTAAACAACTGGAGCAGTGGGCCACAAAGATGATGGCTGGAATGCCTCTTGTATGAGGAGAGGCTGAGGGTGCTGGGACTGTCCAGTTTGGAGAAGAAAAGGCTCAAAGGGAGTCTTGTAAGTGTGTATGAATAGCTGATGGTGGGCATTTAAGACTCTTCTCAGCAGTATCCTATGAATAGGCAAGAGGCAATAGGTATGAACTGGCTACAAGAACTATTTGAACTTAACAAAAAGCCTGTTCTTTTTTTTTCAGTGAGAGTAGTTAAATAGTGAAACGGATTTTCTGTGAGTTTATGGAGTTTTTATCCCCAAAGGCTGTATCCTCAAAACCTTCCTGGACACAGTCCTGTACAACCTTGATGACCTTGCATTGAGCAAGAGGCTGGACTGGATGATGTCCTGAGGCTCTTTCCAACCTCAACCATTCTGTGATTCCATCAATTTCCTTGCTGGTCAGTTGGCTACAGTAGAAGATGAGGATATATATCACTTCCCAGAAAGAACTGTGGTGTGCTGGCAGATAGTTGTGTTAATGGTGATTTGCAGGTAGCAGTTCTGAGTTTTCTATGTCTAAGACTCATTTTTCAATGCACTTTAAGAGTAAGAATGGCCAAATAACTGAATGTGGACCAGGTGCCACACATTTTTCATAAGCAGTACAAGAAAACACCTTAGGCAGCTTATTCTGCTGCCATCAACACACACCTACAATCCTGGATCTTGATCTACTCCACTGCCCCTTGTGCCTGCAGGATAACAGTGCCACCCACTACTGGAGCAGACTCATGCAATATTTGAGCTATTCCTGTCTGTCATAACCTGGCCAAACCTGGCCAAGCTGCTTCTCCTTAAAGAGTCCTGCATCTTGAAATGGCTACTCTAAGAAATCCTACCCCATTTTTGCAGTAGACTAATTCATAGAAAAAAACCTGTATCAAACACTGACATTTCTGTCTTCAGAAAAATCAAGTCTCTGAAAGTTGATAATGCTCACTTCAGGGACCAACAGGCAATAATGAGGTTTGTGTACCACATTTGCATCTCATTTCCTTCTAGTTTTCAAGGGTGAATACAGTAAATCCTTCTTTAAGACGTTTTACCAAAGACAAAACAATAGCACATTCTTGCATGAATCAGCAAAGAGCTACCTTTTTTCAGTCTTAATTCACTGCTTAGTGGGAGCACCTCAGATTTTGCTGGCACAAAAACTAGAAATTTCAGCTCAGTCTTGAAAAAGTTTAGTGTTCTTGTCAAAAAGTAAAACTCCTCCTATACTCAACAACAAAAAAAAAAAATCATAGTTAAAAGTTAAAGGAATCTTAAGATGTCATTCGCTCCACTTCCCACCATAAAACAGTATCAACAAGTATTATATCATTTCTTACTGAAGTTCATCTAACCTATCTGTAAAAATATGGGTTGTGGAGTTGCTACACACACCCACCTCTCCACTCCCAATTACCTGATTTCTATGTTATGCATTAAGTAAGTTATTACAATATTTTGTTAGTTTTCATTTCCTAAATATTTGTTTGCTCTCCTGGAACTATAATAACATCTAGAAGCATAATAATAAGATTTAGTAATACTGAATAGATTAAGAGGATTACTCACTACTGTTTATACATATATTCTTTTACAGTGGGTTTTTTTTCCCACTGTATCATGACACTGGTGACTCATACTGAGTTTGTGACCCATTATGTCTCCCAGCTTTTTTCTACACATCTGGAGCCTAGTCTACTGTTTCCTATCTCATATTCAGTTCATCATGTCTAAGAGCAGATTTATGTATTTCTGCTTAATAAATTATGTTCCCTTTTTTCCAGATGATTTCTCCAGATCAATTTTAGTTCTAATCCCATCCTCTGGCATGCTTGCATCCCTTCTCATAGTAGCATTTCCCATAAATTTAATATGCAAAATGCTATCTAATGCATCTCCCAGATTAATAATAAAAATGTGGAGTAGTACCAAACTGGTATGTACTCGATATAGTTTTTGATCAGTCTTGCATGGACCTGGAGTCAAAGAATGTCATCTAACATTCTTATGAGATCCTTGTGTAAGACAGCGTTTATTTAAGTCAAGAACAGCAATGTCTACTGTTTCTCTTATATCCAGTACACTGTACAGTACCACCACATGGGTGAACTGGTGTGACATTGTTTGTCTTTGAACCATGCTGACTGCATGACTTTTTATGCCTATAAATAATTTGTTTTATTATTGGAGACTCTCACAGACAAGTGAAGCAGGTTATTGTACAGTTTCCTAGCTCTATTTTTACCTTGTTTTCTTAGTTTTTACATTTGCCCTTCTCTATTCTTCTGAAATATTACTTATAAAAGTAGTCCAAATTTGCTTTAGCTACATCCATAGTACGAGTTTCATTAGGCCCAGACATTTGAAAATGTCTGTGTTATCTAAGTACTTTTCTAAACTGTTGTCATAACCTGAGATGTCACAACTTTGCATTGTACTGACTTCCTGACTGCTCATAGTACTTAAAGTGTAAACATAAGCAGAAATTAATTAAGTGTGCTAATCTCATTTTTTCAATCACTAACAAGTAGTGGCCTTAATTTTCTTTACTCGCTCTTGCTGCAACTGCTTTCCTTTTATCTTTCTTGTATCTTGTGAAAAGTTTCTTGGTTTGTCCCTCAGCACTTCTGAGTTTGTTCCGATATCTTCTGCTATTCTTTCATATTCATCTGTAGCCACTTGAACTACTTTCTACTTTCTGGATCCTTTATTTTGGAATTTTAGGTCACTAAAGAACTGATGAGTTCATCAGATTGGTCTCTTTAGTGTAGTTCCTACTCTTCTTCTGTAATGGAGCAATTAATGATAATTTCTTTATATAAATTAATTTCCTTACAGAATTTCTTTACTTCTTTTCTCTGTAAGCCTCATCTTTCTCTGAAACTATTACAGGCTCCTTGTTTGAAATGCATTACTTTTACATTACAGGGTCACTTCCCTTTTTTCCTTAAAGAACTTGAACTCTTTCATTATATTGTCACTGTCACATTGCCTTCAGTCTCCACATCTGTAGCTAGTCCTATTTGAAAGACCAAAACCTAATCTAGAATGATGATTACTCCAGATATTTCTTTTTCCATAACTTGCATACAAAGAGACATGTAAAAGACACTTAGGAGCTTCTGAACCACCAGAGAAATTGCTTGGCTTTTAAGAATGATTACCATTTGAAGGATAGAAGTTAAGACTGTCAGCTTCTCCCAAGGAAGGTCCAACAGTCAACTGCTCCCACTGGTTCTTCAAGAATCCCACCATAACCTGAATTACTGAGATAATGAATTTTTGAGCATCTACACTTGGTGATGCAGACCATAATGAAGATGAAATTGCTACTGGCATGCCTATGCTACATCATAGTCCCATGAAAAGCTGCAAGAAAATAAGATCATGTGAGACTAGATAGAAATTAATAGGTTTTGTGCTGTTAGTATAGTATATAAGATACAGCTTTTTATACACAATTTGAATAAAATCAAACAACCAAATGTCACTCCAGAGGTTAGCAATAGTAGTGGTATTCTTGGCATCAACTTTTACTTGGTGGCTAACATTTCTGTGTGTAGAGACAGAGAACAAAGCAAGGCTTGGATGGCTAAAAAGCAAATACCAGCAAGCTAACAAAGACCTGTGCCCAGCCACCCAAGCAAACACTTTGGCATCAGGTCAGATACCCTCACATTCATCTCTTTAGGGACATTTAGTTGATAATTTCATGGTCTTACATGTCTGCATATTTTCCTTAGGACCTTTGTGCAGATGTCATTATTCAGGGGAAATGAAGTTGTTATGCTAAATACTTAAGTAATCACATTTACATTACTTCTTCCTTCACTATTAGGGACCCAAAATACCACTTACTGAATGAAACACGATTATTCTGTGTTTTCTGTGACACTGAAGATAGAAGGTTTTACTTGTATCTGCTATTATATCCACAAATAATGTTTTTTGGTTGTATATCTCTTTTAGGAGATGAAATAAACGAACACTGCAGTCATTCTCAAACTTATTGTCCTCGTAGAGGAGATTTTCAGGGTCACTATCGGTTTTAGTAGATACTAATACATTATTAGCTTTACTTTTTAGAATTGAAAAACATTAAAATGCCATGGCCCTGTAAGCAATTCTCTTCTTCACGGCCTTACCAGTAGCCTGTTAGTTTGGGAACCAAGGTTTAGATGGAAAGGGAAGATTTTCAAGATAAAAAAAAGAATAAAAAATCTAGCTCCTGACTGAGCCACAGGTATCTTGGAAAATCTCTTTTCAGACTAGCTAATTTCATAGCTGACTTTCAGTAGTGGGAAGGATTAAAGAAGATCTCGCTGATGCCACTATGAATAGTGATAGTACAGAAAGAATGGGATGTCAGGGCAGGAAAATTAAAGAACATACTGATTCTGCATTGCCTGGAAAGGCAGGCTACTATTCTAAGTTAAAATATAATTTATATTCCTCTCCAGAATGCTCAGCTCTTTTCCAGGGTCTGATTTCTGCTCTCTGTTAATTCTTGATAATTTTATACCTCCTTGACAAGAAGTAGAATAGATATCAAACTCCTATGTATTATGCATCTCAGCATTTTTATATTCAAATCCAGATACTCTGTTCTGATTTTCCACTTTTGCTGTATAATTGGGTCATCAGGTTTTTCATTAAAATGCTTAACAGAACATTACAATTAAACTCTAAATCTATTACCTTTTGCCTGAGCATGTTTATAATGTTCTTCCTCAGTATCTTGGATGAAAACATTTCTTTAAATAAAAGATTCATTAAAAGAATAAGATACGCTTTCTATAGTAATTCACTAAAATCATTTTTAAATGCCATGAACACCATAAAATGAATTAAATTCATCCTGCTGCATTTTGAGAAATATACATTAATCCAAAGTAGCTATATTTGTACCCTTCTTTGAAATTGGTACCCATATATTATTCTCAGAGTATTCAAGTTTCTTAATCTAGTTTGGAATTGAGTGACCATTACAATTAATCAGCAGTTTGCTATTTTAAATTTAAAAACTGGTTAGAATGTCCTTATAGGATTTGCATTATGACTTGCACATATTTTTGTTACATTACAGGGATGATATGTTTGCTGCTGTTGCAAATGTAGGCTATTAAAGGCTATTATTCTTAGAAATGGGCAATACTTAGTTAAGCAGCTTTGAAATTCACTGACAGAGTCTGCCCTTTCCCACAAGACAAATGGATGGACACCTTGGTATGAGTCTCCCCTGGCCCCTACAGAGTGCCCCACAGCTGTCTGGAAGAAAGTGCTGGAAAAGGCAGAAGTAGCTGGCCAGGTACACAGTTATTTCAGCCTGGAATATAGCATAATAATCAGCCCATGTAAGGACACCATGAAAGTAGATCCTATTTGGAGACTGTGAAACTGATCATGAAAAACACTTTTCCTTCAGTGTGGGTTCCCGTCTTAAAAGAGAGAGGCTTTACCAGATGACAAAATTAAACAACAAATAACACTGACTTGTGCACACTCCAGAAAACTTCAAGACTTTCAGGTCAGAAAAGGCATTCTATGACAACTTTGGAAACAGCATGCATTTCACGTTATCTTCTATACAACTTGCAGCTGCTGTATTCTTACTTATATATTGCATAACTAGACATGTATATAAGTGCGTACATGTAAATATATATGTATACTGCATACATCTGAGTCTAGGCACATGTGTGCAAGAGACAGATGTTACAGAAAAACACAGGAAGACTTCACTTTGAGTTCTTTATTCTCAGTAGAATAAACATAGAAATAAATAAGAAGTCCGTAGTTTTAGCAGGATATAAAAATCAATTTTCAAATTTGTGGTAAAGAGCTAGGGCAATATTTTACAGTCAGATTAAAGGACAGACATTCCATTGACCTCAGAAGACTTCAAGTGAAGATGGGCACTCACAGGCATCGCCTCAAAACGTGGATATTGAAACACACCAGTTGAAGCCAGAAGCACCAAGCAGGAGACTTTGCCTGTAGGCTTTTCACATTAGGTATGCAGTTATTGTTTTGAATTATATGCTATCTGAAATTATACAAAAATATTTTGATGAAAAATGAAACACTGTTTTTATGCTTAACACCAGGATTACAAAATATGATACAATGAATTATTCATTTTATTTGACTAAATGTAATCATTTTCCTCCCTATGTTAAACCCCTGCGAATAGTGTCCCATACAGCTACAGTTTTGCAGATCTTAGTACTAGGGGAAAAAACACCTGGCATTAACTGACAGGCTCATTGTAACTTAGAAAAAAATACTTTGGCAATTTAATCCTTGATGTTCTGGGTATCCCAGTTTCAAAGAGCATCTATGAAGTACACAAAATGAATCAGCCTTGAAAACAGGAAATAAAGATGGGTGAATTTTAGGCAGTGGTATTGAATCCATCTTGCTGTTGAAATCCCAGCTGTAATTGGAAAGCAGTTCTGGCTCTTAAAAACATTCAGTCAGAGAATTCTGATAAGCTTTCATAATTTACTCAGATCAAACCTTTTTAAAAACTACAAACCTCATGACAATGGTCCTGTGAAAATGCATGTTGCTCAGTGCAGTGTTCTTGCCAACTTACATGCTAATTTACTTTCTTGTTAACATGTGAATGAAGGAGATAAAATAAAAAAGATTTGTGAAACCTCAGAGTTTGCTGAAGGAGACTGACTTTAATGACTTTTATCAGAACCAAAGTCAGAACTATAGAGGGCAGTTCTAGTCAGAATCAGAGCCACAGTCATCAAAGACTTTTACTGGACTGCACAGAGAATCTTAGGCTATGCAGTAAAAATAGTACTCCTCACACTAAAAATGCAACCCTTTGACAATATCTACTACGTGATGCCAAATGAAAACATAGGCTTAATTTATGCTGTTAATGGATGACTTCATTTTCCAGCAGTATAATGCCATCATGCAAACAAATGAGCTATCTTTTTTTCTTTTAAACATAGTTAGAGAGGCTGTAGTATATATAAATAGCAATAGAATCTTGAGGCGTTTCAAAGCCTAATTGCTGTTAATAAACTACATGTCCAAGCACAAACATTATAATAGCAGTAATAGAAAATAGAGGTATGACAGCAAAGAGTGCTTCCATGAAACTCCTATGTTCTTTATGACAAAATCATACCCAAACTTCGTGTTACTACCCTCCACAATTTGTTATGTTACTGTTACACTCAAAAGGAGAAGGCTGACAACTCATTCCTGCATTCAGTGTTTGCAACAATGCACTGCACTGTCCACTCCACAAAACTACAGTAGCATTTTCAAATCAAACTGTCCTCAGGCAGTAGCTTTAACGACATATTTTGCTTGCTGCCTTTTATCTGAGATACCCATTCTCTCCTACTCTGCAGCTGTCTGGGGAAGCACCAGTTCAGCCATCATTATTATGTACTTTTATTTATTAATCACATTCATGATGCATTTGAGCTACATTCCAATCAAAATTGTGAACTGGCCCAGAAGATGCAGCAGTCATGTCATTTTGTATCAGCAGCTTCTCTTTTATTCCAGTACCACTCTGACCTTCAGCAATAGTGTCATGTGCTTCTATAATGGTTCTCATTGCCTCCTTTCTCAAGCACCATAGCTCCCTAGAGACTATCTGCATGGGAAGATAACTTTAGGAGCCTCTAGGGGTCTGCTTTCTGTTTGCTCCCATACTGGCTAAAAAATAATAAAAAATCCTATTTGTTCAAATCCAGAATTTTTATTTCTTTTTATTTGATTTTAATTTTTTATAAAAAAATTTTCATTCAAGAGCAGAGACCAACACAGCTTCTGCTTTAAGTTTCTCGGCAAAGCTACTGCCTAATTACTGCCTGCTGAGTAGCGCAGTTAAACATAATCAGTCAGAAAGCCTTAAAGATACAATATCCTTTTTCACGAACTGTCTGCTTGTCAATTCGAAGTCGCCCTCCTGCTTTAAATCAACCAACCACAGAGCTGTTGTGAACAAGAACTGATTTTCCATGCAGTGCTGCAAAACAAAATCACACTGTATCCTATTTTTAATGGCCACAGTTTTTCAACTGCATAACAAGAGGTAGCTGGCACTGCTGAGCTGAGCCATATCAAAATGGGTTCAAGTAGAAATAGCACAGAATCCTCAAAGAATACAAGCACAGACCCAGTTACACGTGCATTGTGATGCTCAAAGCCAATTACAGGCAAATAACAGTGGAGCATTGATTCCACCTTCATAGCTGCATTGTAGACATGGGTTGTTTTTATTTTTTGTTTCTACAGGATACAATGAAATAATTTTTAAGGCTTGAATCCTAAATATTATTTTATTAATCCACTATGTATTTATGCATAAAGGCTTTTAAAAACAGAAATAGCAAAGGAACACCAGCTTTTTGAAGCTTACATCAATGTGGGCAAGGTGCAATAATTTTGTACTTCTGTAGGTATTTTTCTATTTGAACTTCAGCCATACCTATATGGCTCTTCCTGTATTAGGAACACATGCATGGACGCAACACATAGAAGTACCATTATAACCTTTTAAAGACGTGGGAATTTTCTATCAAGCTTGGAACATTGTATGTTTACTGATGTTTGCCAATTCTGACCTGTTCTCATTCATGCAGTTAAGCTATAAATCTCTTGGTAATGGGAATTTTTCTATTAATTTGATAACAATTTTAAATACAGTGAGTGGAGAAAGTCCAAAGTGTACTTATATTGACAAACAAAATGCAAAGGAGCCATTACATTTTCCATTCTTAAGTCAATACCCTAGTTACTGCTGATTTTCAGGTGTGCTTCTGTAGGAATTGTTTTTACTTCATTCTAGAAATGTTGTGTCCTAATAACAGTACTAATATAAAAACCTATATAAACCTTTTAGCATTTGTCATCTGAATTTAATTGATCTGACTTAGAAAAACCTTTTTTTGTCCGTGTGAAATATGTTTCTGTTACCATTTACCCTCACAGCACTACCACAGGGCAGAGTAAAGAGTTTGCCCCATGAAATGGGCACTGTTTAGAACATTATCTCCACATCCATAGTAGACACTGGGGCAGAGATAGGAGGACATAAGGGAAATGTGAAACAGACACTCCACCAACAGACTGAATGGAATAAAGTCTGCACCAGTGGCTTCATGAGGAGCCACTGAAAGTCCCCTATTGTGCCTTATGTTAGTTACTTGTTCATTGCCTCACAAAATCTAATTTCCTTTTAAGAATAACCTTGTTCTTAAATTTTTTGAATGTATAATATCAGATATATAGATTAAAATAGTATATATTTTTCTCTTTAAAATACAGATTTTTTATTCTCATATATCTCAATCTCAAACTAATTTTTTTTCTCAATCTCAATCAATCACACAAAACCCACTAATCTCAATAAACAATAAATCTCAAAATACTCATCCTTGTCTCTATGGTAATATAATATTACCTCTTCATATATATTATAAAACAACAAACCCAAATACTCACATAAAAATGAAACACCCCCATATTTCCAATTATTTGTACTAGCAATAATGCATTGATTACAGGCAAACTAACATTAACAGCATATCCACTGATATGAGATATAAAGTTATATGAAATTAGAAGGAAGAGTTTCACTAAAAAGCACACAATTTTTGGAGCAAATTAATATAAAATAAATATATATATCAATTGATTATCAAAATTAAACTTAAGAATGGAAAATATGTAATGCATTATTTAGTTTCTACAGAAGTTATTGACTGAAGTATTTCTGATCTACTACTAAAATTAGCTAGAAAAACCCATCTATGGATGCTATTGCCATATAATCAGTCAGAAGAGGTAATATCAAAGTGCAAGCACAGAACTAATGCAGAAGAAAGTATACTTTTAGAGGAAAATCTTGGAAAACTAATGGGATTCCTTACGCATTCACAGAAATGCTCATACAGCAGCACATTAACAAAGAGCAACATGAAAGACAATTGTATAAAGGACTTGTAATAATCTGACATTGTGGTTCAGAAACAAAATAACTTTGATTGAAATATCCATTAGTTTTAGAAAGCATTTCAAAGGACTGAAGTTCAGTGTTGGCACTTAAAATGCAACCTTCCAAGCAAGAATATCTTCCATATTTGTTTAAATTTCCATCCCCAGAATTTCTAATTTTGCTGAGGCTATAAAGGATGAGAGGAGACAAACAAGTGACTACCACAAATATGTATTCTAAATTTTTCCTAGGGTTGTTTTTGACAGTCACAGAACTACTATAAAGCAATGAGGATATACAGAAAGCATTTCCCAGCTACACTGAGCCAACAAAGACATCAGGCAGAATAAAGGGGACAAAATGCATTGACCAGTCTGTATCTCAGTATACTATCAACCTATATCATATATTCATACAATAATTTGGGTTAGAAAGGACCTTGAAAGGTCATCTAGTCCAACCCCTCCTGCAATGAGCAGGGACAGCTTCATCTAGATCATGTTTCTCAGAAACCCATCTAGCCTGACCTTGAATGTTTCCAGTGATGGAGCAGGAAGATTTTATGTGGTGTATTTCAGAGGCTAGGAAGGCAAGAATAGTTTGTTCAATAGGTTGGAAAACCAGCTGTTTTCTGAAAAGTATACCACTTCGGAGATCCTTTACTACTTTGGCTACTTTGGCTTCTCATGGAGTTCACACACCAGTTGAGAACTTTAGTCATATGTCTCAAGGGCTAGTTTACCTACCGGGGAGAACGTTTAACATATTCTTTCAGACTCCTTCAAACCACAGTTGTGGTAACTAATAAAGTCATTGTACTCAAATTCTGAAGAAAAGCTGTCCTGAATTACCCTTCTCCATTTAGAGGTTACCTAAGGATGCCAGTAGCCTATATGAGCATGAGAGCTTGATAGAACAATCATTAATTCTCTTAATTGCAATCTCTGTTCCTAAATCAAGGCCATAAAAAAAAAAGTTACTTTGATTTATATAAAAACTCTGAAGATTTTGTTTTATTTTATTGCAACCTGGGACAAAAACAGAGAAAGGCTGACACAAATACAAAATTTTGCAGAATAACCAATTTTCACTTGTGAAATAATTATCGGATTTAATTTTGAAGTCACATGATATTATTTATCAAAGATGAGGGATGAAATTCAGGGCAATGAAATTCTCTTACCTTAGTTGACTTCTAGTTTAAAGCAAAAACTGAAAGTATCTTCTTTAATCATGAAGGTATTAAGAGGGAGTATGCGACAGAAAGGTTTCAGCAGCACACAAAGTATTTTCCAATAAAATATTAGTGAAAGAATGTGATGAAAAAAATAGGTCTCTATCATTATCACCAAAAATAGGAAATAAAACTGCATACTTTGAAACAGTACAAGAAACTACAATGATTCCCTAAAAAAATATATCTTGAAGTCTAGAGATTGCCAAGTTCTTTCCTTGCCTAAGATTTACTCTTCAGTTATTCAAGACACTGAACAAATTTTCTCTTATCTGTGAAAGCACTTAAGCCAGAGCTTAACCTGAAGCATTGGAGAAATACTACAGAAATCAATAAGAAATTACTGTTTAAGTACATGAAAGTAAGCAACTATTTAATGTGAATTGCTAAATAGAGCCGTGGTGCTCAGATTTTTGAAGAATAAAGTTTCTATGTTATATCTGGCAAAGTCTTTCTAAAGCACTATCCTGCAGTTTAAAAACAATGGTTTCTGGGATCAAAACAAATGAATACTTGTCCGTCAGTTATCAGAGGTCTCTGCTCTCCCTTGGTAGTACTGTCTGGTGGGTCTATGGACAGAGGTTCTGAATCCTGTCATTAGGGAGACCTTGGATGAGTCCTGAGACCCTGAAATGTGCTTGTGAAGTCATTAACTTTCAGTCATGAAATTATACATGAGTAATAAGAATGATGATTCTGGTTTACTTTTGAAATTAGTAAAGACAAAAAAGTCTAATAGCTGACTTCAAAGATTCAGAAGCATTATTTTTCCTGATCTTAATTTGCAGTACCTCCTGGAAATGAAATTTGAGGGGTAGCTGTTCATTTCCTTACTCATGCTATGATCATCCTGGAGCTCGATGGTTGTTTACAAGACATTTACTCATCTACATACCATACAGGAAAAATTATGTAATATGGTGGTAATAATTAGCTTTGACTGCAGGCAATGTCCTGAATAAAGGGCTGTATTCATGACATTAAATAAATGATGAGAGCTGTGACCTTTTTATAACTTACTGGGGTAATTTTAGAATTCAGAAACAGTTATAGCTATTAAGGAAATATTGCTCATGTACTCTTTTCTTATTATTATGGGTGTTGGTTCTACTATTTAATTTCATAGAAAGCAACATATTGCTTGGCACATCAAATAGGACAGCGCATTTTCAGATGAGTATGATTAGTGCCATTATCTTAACAACCTGCTTACAAGATATGTAGAGTTAAAAAATCAAAGGAATAATAAAAAAGTCAGCAATTGCATGTTTGGGATTGTTTTAATTTTATTTCTTGAATAAATGATATTTCTGTTTGGAAACATTGAGAAGTTAATGAATATATTGGCAGATAAATACTGATTTTTCTTTGATTTGATAAGATTGGAACTTCATAAAAAGCGGATTATTATCTTTTCTACAGCTAGGCCATTCTTCAGAAGAATTCATTAATTGCATTTAGATTTAAAGGCCAAATATGGTTATATCATGTGGTGGGCTTTTTTAACAAAAAAGATTATGTAGGTAGATTAAAAACATGTGAATTGTCATCCTAGGTCAGAATAAGGTGCACCTGTTATCAAACACTATTTGGAAACAGTTAGTGTTCCAGAGAGAAATTTAAAAATCCTGCAGCAGGCTCATAAAAGTTATCTGCCTCATACCCTAAGTCTCTTCCTAATTAATAACAGAATCAAGACTGCTTTTATCTCAAAGTGTAAAGTTTAGCAGTCATTACATTGCATGCATTTAGCTAATTCGGCTGATACTGGACCAGACTGCTCCACTTAAAAAGTTTAATTCCTTTCTTAATTTTGCTGAATTCTTGGTCTTTGTAACATCTAGTGTTGATGGGTTTCACAGTATAAATCACATGGTGAAAATCTATTGTAGCTTTTCTTTAATTTTAACCTCATTGAATGTTCTCTTGTGTATTAGAATAGAGGTAATGAATTAATGTTCTCCCTCCTCTAACCATTTGATATTTTATTAACTTCTTTCATGTCTTGCAGGCTTACAAATCCATCTGTCAACATCTTTGGGTGATCAGTGCTACAGGAAACTCTAGGCCTGAAATTGCAACATCTTTTTCTGTAGCATTAGTTGATATGAATGGATGTGAGATCTCGTACATTGAGCAGTATAATTCATGTACATATGTCTCCTCATTCTGTTATTATAGTTTCAAGAACCCTTTGTAATTCATTTCCACAGAAAGAGTCAAGAGTTTCTTACACAAGGAAACTTCCCACTGCTGTCACTTTCAGTCCTAGAAACAAGAATACAGAAAAACTATGTAACAGAATCAGAAAGAAAACCACCAGAGCATTTAACCGTGGACTGAATTTGTGCAGATAAGCAAAACTTATGTGGAAGTTTCAAGGCTGAAGATAACTCATGTCCTCTTTCATGCACTACTTAGTGGTTCATATAAACAGTCCTCTCCAACTGAAATAGCATTTTCAGTTCAGAAACAATTAAAAATATTGGCATTTTTTTCTTGATCACAACCTGACAGATTAGTGTGGGTATATACCAGAAATGTTCATGATGTGGCTAAGGGATATTCACAGCTGTGATGAATCCTTGGTCTACCATTACTAACTCAAAGGCTGCTTTCTTTCTAGAGGACATCAGTTTCCAGGACAATAAACCCAGGCTTTCATGAGTTCAATATTCTTTAATGATTTTTTAAAATAATGATTTGAAATTTAAAATAAAAATGGAATGTATTGAATTAATACCATTGTTACAACAGGCTATTTTCCAAGGGAATATTAGAATACTATGAAAGATGAAATGTTTGGATCCCTTCAGATGAGAATATATATAGGTGAATAAATGCATTATTATACATGTGGTTTCATACAAAAGGAATATAAAAATAATTAAAGAATTTCCCCTGTAGAAAAATGTGACATTTTCTCTAAATATTTCAACTCAAAGAATGTTATACAGTTTTTACATATGAGCCAAAACTGGAAAGCTCTTGCCAAAAGCTTTCTGGTCTCTTTACTGGCACTGCAAAGGTAGCTCCAAGCCTAGAATTCAGAGTGGCTACATGGCGCTGAATTTTTGATGTGCTGCTTTCAGACCAGTCGTATTTCGAGAAGGATTTTTTTTTTTCAACTTTCGAGATAAAACATATGCAGATAAGCCCTTTTGGAAGATGTATTCAGTGGCAGAGTGATCAGTTAACATTCGTTTTGTGGCTGGTTATGGTACTAATTTCTGCATTAGGACCAAATTCTTGTTTAAATTCAGTGTTCCAGGCAGCATTCATACACTGACTCACTGAATGTTAAGTGAAAGACTAATTCGAAAGCAAATGATAAATCTTCATTAATTTACTCTGATTCTTATTCTATGTTCTCATCCTATGTTTCCTACTAAATTCTTACTGGAGATTTATACTTTCTGGTTTTTTTTAAACATTTCTATACAGAATTTTGCAATTTTCTGTTGAATAGAAAAGGTCTTTAGGTCTTCATTCTTGGTGATTCTGGTAGCTACCATTCTCTCCTTGTATCACTAAATGAGAATGTGACTTTGGATTGTGAATTTCAGGGAAAAATAATATAATTTCAGTTTATATCCTAACGTACACTCCCAGTTTATAACCTCAGCTATTCTGGTGGAGTAAAAAATCATCTTTGTTTTACTTCCTGAGGCTGAATAACCCCAAAAAAACTGCCTAAACCTCTCTCTGAAGGATAATGTGCATACCTCTATTTATGAACCATCTTTATTATCTCTGCTAATGGGGTGAGGGTGCCTTGGATTCTCTTATTGTTTTAAATATGGTCCGTTCTCTTTTTAGACTCAGGAGTGATTAAACAGCCAGAGGCAATAATTAGATGTTCAGTCCTTTCATATGCCCTTCTGAACCTGCACATTCCATGGACAGTCTGCATGCACTGCAAATTGCAGCCAAGAGAATGCAAACTAACAGGCAGGAGACATGCAACTTTTCCAGCACTGCCCTGTTGAACAAGAGCTGTTCCTTCTCTTAGCAGAGAGAAGTCTCATGCAGTCTCTTCTATTTACTGTTCTTTGTTCCGTTAAAGGTCATTTCTTTTTACACATGATTTGTTATTCCCATCTGCATCCAGTATGTTTCCTTTAGAAATGACCTATTTATAATCATAATAGTGCATTTCACTTACATATTATTGTCCAATAATGGCATGCTTCAGGGTTTAACAGCACTGCCTCTTTTGCTTCCTGTCTGACAACTATGGAGGCGTGTCATTATATTAAACTATAGCATATACTTCTCTTTAATACCCTGTTGTTTGACCAGCTTTAGATACACTGCATACATTATCTGATTGCTTATATATTCAAGGATAATCTCATGAAGCCTATGCTGTCTCAGAGTGCAGTGCAGTACCTGCCAGGAAATATAAACCATGAAAAAATTATTGACTTGACTGTTTCCTGATTTCAAGATGACGTGATTTTAAAATATTTAGCTTTTCTTCTAAACAACAACAATGCAGTTTAAAAAGAGTTCTGGGAACTTCAGCATCTGAAAAGACATCAGTGAAATTGGTCTTCACATTTTTTCTGAAGAGATAGGAAAGGGGTATGGATCTAGAGATGTCTACTTGCTAGTTTGTTATCAAAAATACTGATTACTGTATAAGCTGTTTGAGTAAAATAGAATATTGTGGTGGCTTTTTCTTTCCTAAACTACTTTTCTTATTTTAATATTTCTAGACAGGGGTAGAAATTAAGCCATTGTTCTTGGCAGAGAAAAGAGGAGCTATTTAGAGGACACAGAGGCAATACTGAGAATTGCTAAGGCTCCCAGGACTTATATTTTCAGAATCATTTAAGCACAATAGAGTACCAAGATCAGTCACTTGGAATGAGCTGTCATTCTTATTCTGTTTGTACTATCAGTTCATAACAAACATTTTTTAAGATAAACAGTAACAAAGGTAAACCTTCTCATCTTTTCATTCATTTTTGAAGAGGAATCAACACACTTGACAAGATTTTTCTGTGTCTGTTATTGAGCAAACAGTATTATAAATTTCCTAAAGAAGAAGTATACAAGTTAAAAAAGATATGTCTATGTTCATCATCTTATAGTCTTATTTTCTCACAAGATCTATTTCTATCATTAATGGTTTTATCTATTGCATATTTTTTTATATCTAATTGTTTATACAGAGGTAGCTAAAACAACCAAACAAATGTACAAAAGGGCTTTTAATATAAAAATATTTTAGGAAAAGCCCACAGGAAGAAAAGAGCCATTAAGAGATATTTTACCATAGGGATACTTGAGCAAAAAGATAGATGCAAAATGTTTGTTAATAGGGAAAACATGGGGTATTAGACTCATTTGCAGAAGACACCAAAGGGTCCTCTGTCCATGGTTCACATAGTATAACAAACAGACTCTATGCTACTCATTTCAGAATCTTCTATTCTTTTGCCCTGTAAGGATGAATAGGTTACTAAAGCAGAAAGGACTTTCATTTGTAAAGTGTCAGGTATTTCCCTCTCCTTGCAAGCATGAAATCCACACATAAGATCTTTGAGGCAAACATAAGGCTTGCCCATTTGTGCATCTTGTGCCTCTTGTTGGCTTATGACAAAATATTTTCTGAAAATCCTCCAGTTTTAACTGTGCTTATAAGCACTTTTATACTACAATGGTTTTCTTTAGAGTTGAGATATGCTCAGCATTCCTAAATACATGGCTATGTGGGTAGGGCTTGCTATTTTCTTGATACTCAACATCTAAACTCTTCACAGTCTCAAACATGACATTCCTAGGTTTCATTAAAAAAATAAACAACCAACTCCATTCCCAGTGGTTGCGCATGTACACTTCTCCATATTTCAAAGGCTAGTCTTTTTCAGTAAGATACAGAACAAATGTTTTGCAAATTCTGCTTTCTATTTTTATTTCCTTTACAGATCCGGACAATAAAGGCCCTATGTGGTGTTTTAGTTCTCTTGCACGGCCCAGAAGAACAAGAACTGTTTATATTCTCGATTCTTGATCTCACGGTGAGGCTGGAGAAAGACCTAGAACCACACTCCATCTCTACTCTCGAGAAATTTTCGGGAATGAAGAATAAGCACAAATCGGTCATTTTCATATTCAACCTTTTTTCCTCTCTCTGTCTCCTCTGGAGTATGTTGTCAAATCATATTCTTCCCTTTAGGTACCTGGAAAAAGACCTTCCTAGTTCGAGATGCAGTCAAAACCTGCAGCTTTCTAAATTTCTGAGGAACACATTACCTTAACACTTGCCTCTCTCCAAATTGTCTCCTGACTCTTACTTGGACTATTCAGCATCCTCCTCTCCTTTACGTATATCTGCTGGGAGGTTCAAAATTTGCCATCAAAACTCTCCACTTGCAATCTCTTTGCATTTCTCTCTCTACTTCTACCCACCCTATTTAAGGTCAGAAGGAAAACCTTTCAGAATCTTAAAAGATATGACCAAGGCCTATCATGAAAATTAGAGGCTAGTAAAAAAGAGCACCTATCCATCTCCAGAATGAGCTAACAAAGTGTTAGGACAGAATCAACAGAGGAACACCTGCTTTTCAGAGGATAAGTCTCACATCCGTGAAAGCGGATGAAGGTAAGAAGTTCATTCCCAAAGGGAATTGTAGTTTGGTGGTTTTGGGAAGAAAAGAAAGTCTTTGAAAACATGAATTTAATTATTAATGTAATGTTGGTGAACTGAAGTGTTTGAACATTACTGACTTCTTAATGTAGCTATGTCCCTTACAATGAGTTAAAAGCAATCCTCCAGAAGCATCTCACTAGAAGTCAGAAGTCACCTAGTAGATGCAATTACAGTCCATGATATATTTATAGAACTCTAAGGAATATTGGAAAAAAATTATGAGCAAAAAGGAGATGAAACAAGAAAAAATATTTTACTATCACTGAAATATTATGGCCATGTATGAGGAAGCAAGGCACATTGTCCCACATGCCTCTTCTAATACCAAGGAACTCATAGAAACACTCTGCTTCCCTCTACCCTTGGGATAAAATATTTTGCCATTTTGAAGTCAAGAAACAAAGAAGAAATGTCTTTATAAAATTACTAAAGTGCCCCAGGAAAAATTAATTTGGTCTCCATAAGACTTGAGTGACTTGAAAAGAAATCAATAAGAAGTATATATAATGCAAAACCAAACTACAAATGCTACCACTTCCTACAAATCTTGCTACAACTATTATTCTGCTTTGACTTAGGAGATATACAGATAGGTTATCTGATTTTCCTTCAGAACACATTGATTTCACTTAAAGCTGTCTTTTAAAAGATGCAAAAGACTTTCCAGCCAGTCACTCTTCAAAAACTCTTATTAAAAACTATGATTTTAATTACACTATTAGTCAACATTGTCTTGCAGAAAAGAATCAAATGTCAAACAAGTCCAATTGGTTACATACTTGAAGGGGAAAGGGGCTAAGGAGAAGCAAAAATATCATTCTCCTTAGATAAGGAGAAGAGAGCTAAAAGCTAATTGGGGACAAGTTCCTGCATGTATTTATTTGCCTAATAATGATTTTTCCTCTGTAATCTGTCTCAGCTCTAGAATGAAGGACAGAAAAAAAACTCAAGAAAATAAACTTTTCCTTGTGACAAAAAATAAGAATTTCTCATACATACTTCTTTCATTTTATTGGTCTTTGTCTTGCTTTTTCTTTATCTTCTGGTTTTACCTTGTCTGACAAAAATCAGCAACTTCAAAAAAATTAAGTAAGGACAGCTGCACTTTACAAGAAACTGTTGTACCTGCCTAGGGCACATATGCTGAGACTTGGAATCCTTTACCTTGTGCTTCCTAGCCAACAAAGCTAATTTGTTCCTCCTTTCCTCACTACTATCAAGTTGTATGGGTGTTTGAGGGTCTTAAAAATAAAAGCAGCATTTTACTCGTTATTCAACCTACTAGCTGAAAGAAGTTCCTGTACTGCCAGTCTGTCCAGAGGGCATTTCTTGCTCTCTGAGGCAAGGAGCTCCTTCCTGACAGTGTAGGAACGAATTTCTTGTAGAACAATTTGGAAGACCAATTTGTTTTGCAAGGGAAACCTTGATATTTCTATCCCTCATCAAAGTTCTTAAACATGTAGATTGATATAGTTACTGCACTCTGCAGGTACAAGATGTAGTTCTACATGTTAGGTAAGATTTGACACAAATTATGTTGATGACTTCATGCTCAATCTTCATCCAGTTTTAATGAAGGTTTAATACATGCAAATTTGATGTGACTACTTCAAGAAGATCAAGAAAGTGAGGAAAGGTACTCGTACTTCCAAAAATTTGTAAGACTACTCAGATAAACCAGAGCTGTAAACCTAACTCTTGTGTTGGCTTTTAGTACCCGCATTGTTTAACAGGGCTTTGAAGCAAATTCTGCTTTTGCTTTCTAAACAATTCAATAGTTGTGAAACTTTTTCAGCTTCCTTATATACTCTCAAGGCCCATTATCTATTTTAAGAGCCTAATTCACTTAACATGCTCTATGTGTTAGCAGTGATGTATATTACATTTGTAATTAATTTTGAGCTGGAATAATAGTATAAAAAGTCTCATATAAAAGAGATAATAATTGCAAAGCCCTAAAAAGGACATGAGGATCTTTTGCAAGTTTTTTTAACTTCTGAACTAAAAATGCAGATAGACTTTTGTCCTATTATTACACCCAAATGACACTGAAAGATTTGTGTTAATAAAAAGTAAGAAATTACAGAGACAGACATATCACACAGCTGTAATTTAAGAATTAACCATCTTTTAAACAATACATTCCCTTTCAGTTCTATGTATGTACATAACTAATTTATACTGAGATTTACCTGAAAAGAATAGTCTCTGAAGATAAGTATTTTTTAATTGATGGTACTTTTAGAGGGATGCACTGTTTTAAATTAAATTACATTAAATGCTTTCGTGTTTACTCTGCATTAAACCCTATTTTATTTATTGTCATCTTCCCAGCATGGTCTCATCATGGTTGAAGAGGGCTGCTAATGCTATTTATATTATGCTGCACTGTCCTCTAATTGACCTTGTTTGTGCAATGGAATGGCTGCTTTTCTCAAGCTGCCAGCCCTTTATTGCTGCATTTTGACCATGCACTAGTGGCTCTTTGTGCTGCTGTTGAGTTCAAGAATCAATACTGCATTCCCCACAGCCAATAAAGGAAGCTGACAGCATGAATTAACTGAGTGTAGCCAGTTGCATGGAGGGCCATTGTCTTTAAGGAAAATCTGGACGATTACAAGCCTCCATTGCTTAGTGGAGATTTTAATGCAAAGCGCGAGGTTGCTGTAATTTAATTTTGGCCTGCTGCTCTGACACACTCCCCTTTGCTACAGCTTCATGGAGTCCAAGCTATTAATGGCTGCAGACCAAAACACATAGGGAGACAAAGGCAAATAGTCACAGTCACACAGTGGCAGCAGTTACTTCTGATTTAACAGCAATATTTCTTTTGCATTTACTGTAATTGACAGAAACTCCTTTTTTTTCTTTTTTTTTAACTTCCCATACACTTCCCTGTTGAATTCATACACATAAAATGAGCCAAATGAAAACAAAATATCCCAACAGAACCACAAGGTGTCATGTCCTGCCCTAACACCTAAAGGAACTTTGCACATGGGGCAAAACTACAAATGTACACAATGCTCAGGGCACTCTCCCCTCTAGTCTTACTGAATCGGCTAGTAAGGGGTGCTGCTTAGCTACAGCCACTGCAGTAGAGTGTTGCAAAGATGTATCCACAGAAAAGACATGTTAAGTAAATGTAAAGTCAACAGTAGGATTTCTACTGCTAAGAGCAGAAATGAAATCGCTTTTTATTTTAAAAAGAATAATGGCATTTATTCAAGGTGATTTGATATTGAAAACTGTAGTACCTTATGACACGCAATATTGTTGATTCAAATGGATTCAAGCTCAGTTATTCAAAAGGACAATGTGTTATATACAAACCATTTAACTCAGGCTTTTAACTTGTTTTCTCTGTTGACAGTAGTATGAGAGATTGTCTGGGGGGTAATCTTTCTAAAGTAATGCCTGAAAAGTTTTATCCACTTATGACTTCTATAAAAAATCCAAAGCTCTTGATTCCTTCTGCCAGTTTACCTGCCATATAAACGTATCATGAATTTACCTGAGATAAAGAGCTGAAGCTAAGCTTGATTTAAAGGATGTTTCTTCTAGACCATATGTGATGGAAAACAACAAAATGGATTTATCTCTTCTGCCATTAGCTATCTTGGTCATCTAAGAGTTAATCGCCTAGTCTTCTTATACAGTTCATGTAAAGCAGGAAGCACTTCAAGAGGATGAATCACTCCATGTCAAAATAGCAGTTAGAGACAGCTGATAGACTGTGATCAGGATATCTATTTTTTTTTCCAATGACAGTATACAAAGCCTGGGCAATTAGCTAAGTTAACTTTTAGAATGGTAAAATGAGAGGATATAGATCCCCAGACTAGCTTTCTAAAATCAAAAGTGTGATAAAGGGAATGGAGTAAATAGTAGTCAACAGCTTGACTAGGTATTTTTTTATAGCTCCTGATATTTTGTCTGCTTCAAAAGTGTGTGAACAGCACTACACACAACTAGTGTAGGGGTGCACAAGAGGTGTTACATCTTACACAAGGTATATTTCCTGTTGAAATGCAAAACCCCAGGGAATCAGCAAAGCAAGAGATGGGAACTTACGACAACCCTGAAAAGCAGAAAGTCATTCTCTTCATCCTGAAGGTGGGAGACAAGAGCTGGTCTTATGATTTAGTAGATACACATGAATGCCCAGTGTAATTTCCTCTGAAAGCTCATATTTAAGGATCTTTCACTAACTACTCCTCAGCTCTGCCATGGACTTGTCTTGCACGGACAGCAAAGATGTGCCGTAGTTCTTTCTCTCTGAAAACACACATGAATTTACCTTTCAAAGGAACCTACTTGAGAGACTGCATTTTGCACGTATTCACAGAGCAGACACATAAATAATCCTAGAAGTTTTTGTAATGTGAAAAGTCAAAAATTTACCAACTTTGAACTAATTTTTCCTACAGTTTAACCATCTTATATAAGTATTAGAAAGAAGAAAAGCTAACAAAAATAATATGGTAAAAATAATTTGAAGTGATCCACAAGTATTCATTTTCCCTTGTGCTGCAAAATGTTGAAACTGAGAATCGATGGATCCATGAAAGAAAGAATTGATAGATTTAAGGAATATATCACTTATGAG
>NW_008662463.1:23214-33219 GCF_000695815.1 Acanthisitta chloris
AAGAGCGGGGAGGAGGGAGTGTAAGCAGCTGCGTGGTTCTTGGCTGCTGGCTGAGGTTAAACCACGACAGTCCCTCTAAATTAAAAGGATTAAAAGGAAAGGCTGAGGGAGTTGGGCCTGTGCAGTCTCAAGAAGAGACAACTGAGAGGAGACCGCATAAATGTATTCAAGTACATGAACAGGAAGTGCCAAGATGATGGAGCCAGACTATTCTCAGTTGTGGAAACCAATAAAACAAGAGATAACAGGTAAAAACTGATTCACAGAAAGTTCCTCCAGAATATGAGGAAGAACTTCTTTACTTTGCAAGTCACTGCACACTGGAACAGATTGCCCAGAGAGGTTGTGGATTTTCCCTCACTGGAGATATTCAAGAACAGTCTGGGTGCAATTCGGAGCCACATGCTCTAGAGTAGCTCTGCCTGAGCAGGGAGGTTGGACCAGATGATCCACTGTGGTCCTTTCCAGCCTAACTGATTCTGTGAGTCTGTGAATAGTTCAGCACCTGTAAGGAAAAGTAATCAAGGTGACAATAAATATAATCTAGGCAGACAAGCTGACTCCTGAAGAGGAACTCGATTCTATATGTAACATGGGCTTGACACTGTTCCAGCTGGCAGCAATTAAAATGATCTGACTGACATGAGAAGGAGCAGATCTGGACCCTGAATGAGTTTTTAAACGCGGCTATCAACACGTCACCTGAATGTTACTGAAGTTGCACACTGCAAACATTTAAGCATGTCGAACTATTAGTCAAGTTCAGAACTAAGGTACCCAAATACACCTCCCCTAACTACAAAGTGAGCTACTTGTATCTATTATTGGAGGGCAGAATGTGGCACCAACTGTTGCAAAATATCATCAGTCATAAATGATCAAAAGTTAATTCTATTCACAGAGTATTATTTTTCCATCCTAACTTATTAATAAACTTGAAAATGCATTTCAGACCTTGTAAAATTGTTGACAGGTAGGAAGTTCGGAATCGTTAGCAAGACCTAGTTTTCAGGTGGAAAACAAGGGCAGAGCACATCTAGCTTTCCTTTGAAAATAATATATTATTAGGATTAGAACCAGCAAATGATATGGAACTAAGGTAAACCTAATTTGCATTCTTCAGTTCAAAAGAAATGTTGCTTTGATATCACTGTGGTATATTTACAGTACATACATGTCCTCCTGGGAGTAAATGTTATTAAAATTCTACTTCTCTCTTTTTGTTTTACTGTGTACTTTTCCCCACAGTTGGTTTTCAGTAGTGAAGATATTCCAAGTGCACCTTATATATAAAAACATTATTGTGATTACAAAAAAAAAAGAACATGGAATTTAGCAAAACGGTAGTTTTATAAATGTCAGTAGTCACCACTAAACTCTGTACATTTGTAACAGGACGTAGTCAACTCTCTTTCTGTCACTAATTAGAATTGAACCAATGATTATGTTTGCATGCATTGCAGAATATACAGTAATTCAAACTATGTTCATTTTTAAATCACAAGCAAATTAAAACCTATGTTGTACAGATGTGTTAATTATTTGTTGTTTCTTGAGCTCCTTGAAGCCAATATTAGCTAATGAGGCTAAAAAGATATTGTTTCTGCTATTATTTTAACCTTTTTACCTTTCTTGCAAACATTGATTTTGCTTGAGTATGCCAGATACAGTACAAATATGCAAAAAACAGGTCTCGCCTCAGCTGCTGTCCTGTTTTAGCAGGTGCAGATAATACTTTAAGGATAGATGGGAAAGACTATTGGTACATGATTACTACACAGCCACACACTTTTTAAATTACCAAGAGTACCAGGAGTCCTTGTCTATCCCTCAAAACTACATAATTTGTTTAACTTCTTAGAATCAATGCAGCTGAGTTTGTGAAACCTGAAGGGACTGCAGTGAGCTTTTGGTACACCTGAAGGGGACCCTTCCTTAAATAAGAGTCTGCCTGGAAAAAATGTTTTAGCATTGTTTTTGTTAAGTTTTTAGGTGTTTATCTTCAGAGCCTAGGAACTTAACTTCGATATTTGAGATGCTTCTGATGACTGTATTCACAGAACTGTATTAATATTTTAAATTATTGCATAAAATATAAATATATAGCAATATATAATAAGAGTTATAATGGAAATGCTAGAATCTTCTCCCAGTCAGAAGTTAGGGCTTTGTGCCTATCAATACACAGATAAAAGAGATTTCTTGTTTAATGACTTCTCTGTCAAGGTAGATGGGAAGAACACATTATGCATATCAAATGGTCTATTTTCTTAAAATAATTTATAGGCTGTATAAAAAGGTTACTCACTTCATTCGCTACCAAAATGGATATGCAAGGTAGCCATATGGTGTGAGTAATACTTTTAGAGCAGTTTTTAGGAATGGAAAAGAAGAATATCTTATCACATAAAAGCCATGGAGAATTTAGGATGAGCGAACATGATCAACTGATTTAGAATTTGGAGAGCACATTAGGGTTAACACCTCTAATGATAACTGCCACTCGAGCTTTCATAATCAAATGCTTCAATTTTAGGTCTCATCTGAAAGGCAGATCACATAGAGAATAGTCTGAAACTCTTTAATTGCCTTGTATAACAATACACATTTTTAAGTAAGTGAATGCATTACAGCTTTGACTTTTGTTCTGATCATTTTGTGTTACAAATAGAAGCACACCCATCGTTCTTCTCATCAGTTAGAAATTTTAATGTTGGTGCATAGGATATTCAGTCCGAATAATTCCTTTTACTCTTAATAGGAAATGTCTGGTTATGCCTTCATACACCGAGAAGAGAACTGAAGCCATTGCCTTTGAAAAGACTGCCTTTCCTTTGGGTACAAAACTACCATTTTGAATTGGAATTTGTGTTCTTCTCAAACTATGAAGCAGAAGGCATTTGAAAAAAATGTCTCTCAATGACTAGTATCCATTCCTGACATCTTATGTTAATAAACTGACCTGCACACAGCTCTTATTTATACCTTGGTGAGTTCCTGCAATTGTATTAATATCAGGAGAGTTACTCCAGATTTACGTCTGCAAAACTGAATTTGGCTGTAAGTGGGGACATATAGCTGGTACTATGTAGCCTCTAATCAGAGGATTTAGAAACTGTTCTGAAGCAATGTTTAGAAGCAAATGAAGAGGCAGGCAAGCAAAGGCTGTCCTTTTAAGAGAGTGACAAATCTAGCAACTTGGCGCTAAAAGAAAAGCTCAAAGACCAGTGCTGTTTGTAGACTTGTGCAGTGGAGAACCACTAACTTCTGGCTAACTTTGTGGCTGTTTTCCATGTGCTAAATGAAGATATTGCTATCTACTTCTCTGAGATGTTGTGAGATTTAATTAATGGTGTTCTAAAGCACCATGTGAATATTTTTGCTGCTGGAATTTGTCCACTGCATACATTGGTATCTTGAATCAGTTTTGAGTATCCTGGTATCCACACCATTGTTAAAGGAAACAAATTATTACAGAGAAGGTACCAGGAAGTAACAGTGTTGGGTGTCTGCCACAGACTCTCTTTAATTTATAGAGTCATCATGTGCCTTTCCATAGACTTACAATCTCTTCTTCCTTACACTGCTTGCATCCATCTAAATAATGACGGGAGCATATGGCTTTATTTTTAAACACTGGCACAAATTTCAGTCAAGCTGCTCATAGGTTATAAATCACAGAGCATATCCAGTTCTAGAAGACTGATGTCATCAGCAAACCAAGGACTTCTTTTGGAGGAGTGGAGAGGGGCCTAATAACCATAGCCCTAGCTGAATCCTACCAGGAGGACCTTTTCCAGAGGTAGTGCACAAGAAAATGTCTAAGGGAGCAAGCAATATTCAAAGTATCAGGATATCTCAAGGTTATTTTGGGGAACAGAAAATGTTTGAGATCTTTTTGTCGCCTCAGCCAGAAACATAAAAGCTATTGTGACTTCTACCCCAAATACCTCCATTCAGATCAGACTATAACTTTGCAGAGGTGGAAAGGTAGAGCTAAATTAGGGTCAATGCTTGTCCTACTGGGTTGAAGAGAAAGACTCACATTGCAAGACTGCAAAGTTTTGCTTATGCTAATCAAAGTACATAAACTATAACAAAATAATAAATCAGAAAAAATGTTATTAATCATTAAAACTTTAAAGGTATAATATAATCTTCACTTCTAAATGTGAATAAAAACTTAATTCATTTAACAAATTTTCCATTGCAAAAATGAAAATAAAACTTCCATTAAAAGATTAACTTTCCAAGCAATAGACAAAATCTGTACTCCAAAAAGCTGATATTAACAATGTGTAGTGGCTTTTCTCCTTGTCTAGTCTTCCAGAAACTATTTTTACATTTTAAAGAAGGCTATTTCCCTTAATGACAGTGATTTTGGTTTGCATTAGATCATGTAGTATTGATTTGAATTTTTTTTCTCATGACTGTAAGCTAAATTCTGTAATCTTGCCTTTTTCTTAAACACTTGTGGACATCCCTCTTGAACTAAAACATCCTGTGGTCATTCAGTTTCTGAGGTTTTTAATAATGCATTTTAAGCACAGAATATGTTGGACAGGGGAATTCTTTTGTGCCACCATTTTGCTATTGCCTTTTGAAAGCAGCAAAAAGGCTATCAATATTTTATTGAATATGAGGACCCGTGCGGTTTTTGTCTGTGAATATGCAAGGCAATGAACCAGACACTGGTGTCAATGCTGTCCAAACCAATGCAGCACCTCCAAATACAGGCAGTGAAATGAAGAGCAGAAAGCTAGCTCAAACACATTTTTCTTGAAGAGTGTGCAATTTTCAAGCTTGCCTTAACCCCATGCTATCTGCCATGAGCACCTGGGAAAAAAAATGAAAGACAATTTCAAAAGCAAAGCAGGCCTTTCTAAGAACATTTTGAAATGAGTTCCCACGAGCTACCAAAGCTGCAGAACAACAATAGTAAAGACTATTGGATTGAAACAGCCCATTGAAAGACACTGACTAAATGTTTTGCATGCTGCAACCTAGGGAGGGAAAAAAAAGTGAAATTTTGCAGTTTGTTTAAGGCAAAGACAGAAAAAGTCAGATGATGTTAAATATTGATTTAGAATCTGCATGTTTGTCATTCAGATCTGAAAATGTGAACCTTCCGTTCTTTAACCAGAGTCCAGGTTTGTAATTCAGGCTGTAATTTTTACTCTATGTGTGCATATTGTTGCATTATATTCAGCAACAAAGAACAGATAGGCTGTTTGCTGTCCAAATACAATGCATAACAACTCTGCCTTGAAAAGCTGATTATTTACAGCTTCACTCCTTATTCATGTGCTTAATTTTATGGACTTGAATAGTTCCACTGGAAAAAGAAATACCTGCCTCCATCTTAGACAGATAAGGGCCCAATTTTATGGATAATAACAAGGTGAATGCTTAAGCAATAAGGGTAGGAGTTAAGAACAGAGCAGCTCTCCAACAGGAAGATATTGCAGCCACAGTAGGTGCATATCAAGTGTTTATAAAACCCCGAACCCATCAAACACATGGGATGAAGAGTTAAAAAATCAACATATGCCTATTTCTGCACAGTCTATGATTTGACATGTTGTACCTGAATACCTGGTTGCACACCCAAATCTGAAAGAAGCAAATGCAGTTTAAAGAGGAAATCATATACCAGGCAGGATTTAAATTATCTTAGACAGAAGAAAAATATGTAACAGTGATGCAGAACTGTAATTCATGCAACATGACCTAATTATTTTAAAGGAAATGCCAGCAGCATTTTTAAAGCCTGTGGATACTCAATTGTTAAAATTTAATGCTGGTGTTTGTATGTATCAGAATTTATGGAAATTTGTGTGAAATTTTCACTCCTGTTTCATCCAGGTCTTCTCTGAAACAAGACTGTGACCTCAGCAGAGTTATTCAACTTAATAAAAATTTTAAATAAAATAAATAAGTAATGCCAAGTCATAGCTCATTTGCAGGACATCAATCATACATTTGTAACTCGTGGAATAAGATTAAATAAATACAGGGAATAAAAAATAGCTCAGAGCCCAACAGAATTCAACATTTTATATTTGTTCTATTCATTTCTTATATGAACACAACACATTTTCTCAGTCTGTGACCCAGAAATGACCCTGCACCTATCCACAGGTGCAACATAATTCAGTAAGATAAACTTTTCAGTGCCTTTTTAATCTAACAATAGATGAGTAGAAAATGTCCAGCATAACACCTTTAGCCAAGTTGTTCTCTCTCTGAGGTGCATTGCTTCCTCAGGCACCTCTCTGCAGAGACATGCTTCATGGTTTGGCAAGATACAACTCAGCAGATATTAATGAGAAACTAGTGTGAAGTTCCACCTCACCAGGCACTCTCTGACTTGTCCATGCATGCTCTGCACAGACCTGCAGGGCCCCTCTGCTCTCTGTAGGTCACACATTTCACTGGCTGTGGTGAAAGAGGGAGCACATTGGAGGTATCACCTATCTCCTCTTTGTGACTGTAGTAGGAAGGATACCTGGTTGCCAAAGTTAACACTAAGTTATGGATAATGGTTCATGAACCAAATCTTGCTTTCATAGAAAAGACCTCTACAGACACCTGGATAATTCAGAAGTTGCTCAGGCTGGCACAGCAGTGGAATTTGACACTGCCTTTTCCCCTTGAGATTTAATGGCTCCTACCCAGAAAACAGAGCTAGGAAAAGAAGCTGTCAGGGAGGGAAGAAGAGACCAAGACACCGCATTATGAAGTGCTCCTATTGTGGGAATAGTGAGATGGGATGAGGGTGGAAGGAAACCATTTCTTATTTCAACTATTTCTGTCACATTTTGAGAGTTCTATGTTTAACTGGTGACTGGATTTTGTGCTCTGAGGTAGTTTCCTCCCATCATCCATTACCATCTGAAATGAGCATGTCTAGCACTCCATGGTGCTAAGGACACTGTGTTGCCCAATGTTTCCACTGGTGACACCTGAACAATCATGTCCTGTTCTCAACTTAAAGACAGAATGCCCTAGAAGGATGGAAATGGATGTGACTCCTTGTGCCATAGCACTCGCCAAAGTCAGTGATGTACCTTTACTCTGCAATGAGACAGCAGATAATTAGGTGGTAAACATTACTGTGATTTCCCCCTGACCCAGATTAATCTAAACACTTTAGCTGAAGCAAATCTCTTGCCAAAATTGCAACACTAATGGCATGAGCTGAGTATTGAACACATATGTGCAGCTTGTCCCTCTGCATACTCAGCTCTCTTGCAGAGGAAGCAGTGAATGTTATCCAAAAAGCAATGCCATGCCAGACAATGCCAGAAGTTTGTATCCCTCAGAGGTGGGAAACCACTTTGAGAGCTTCAAAGACAAGCTTTTCCCCCCGTTTTTAGTGAAAGACCTGAATTTGGCCAATTAATGGTAAACAAAATGAAAGCAATACAAGGAACATGAGGACCGAAGCTTAGACCTTACAATGATATCCTTCACTGAACTTACTTAGAAGCTGGTGTTACTACTGAAATGTACTGACCTGTCTTCTTATACTCAATATGTGTGACAATATCTTTTATGCTATTCACCCTTAAGGTTGTATTTAAGTTATAGAGGGAGATATAGTGTTCCTGACAATGAGAGACAGATACACTTGGCTGTACCTAGCCTCGGTGTAGGGACTGTCCATAAATTCCGGTTCCAGCATACAGGTCAGTTAGCATCAGCTTACAGATTTCTGAGCTTTAATTTATTGATTTATTGTGGCCAAATGACTTCAGTAGAAGCTACAGCTATTCAACACTTCTCCAATCAGGAAATTTTATTTAGAAGCTTAAAAAAGGAGTATATATCTGGTCTTTAGACATTGAAGTTTTTACATGTTGGGAGTGAAACTGGTGGCAATAATTTAGGCAGGCATTTTGCCCCTAGTTCCCCAGGTTTCTGCTAATCATGCTCATGTCTGACCTGTACCACTCCACAGTTGGCTCAGTCTTTGGTCTTTCTTGTCTTAACATTGCCAGATTAAAGCTAATTTCCACTGATTGTGTGATGAACATGTTTTTCAAAGGGATTCAAATTCAATCCATGGTGCACTGAGACAGTGCCCGCCATTTGCTGAATGCAATGCATCATGCTGATGGTGGCTAGGGTAAAGAGAGCATTAAAGGTATGGCAACAACAAGGTGTTCAAGCAGTGTCATTTTTGCTTTGCCAGTGAATCAGATAATGTGAGGAATGATGTAGGCCCATATTTCCCACAGCATAGTCTGCCTTTGGAGACTGCCAGAGAAGCTCTGGAAGAATTGCTGAGTTTTGCAATTTAGTAATGTTTAATCCTGAAGGCAAATATATGCAAAATAGAATTATAGAATCATTCAAGTTGGAAAAGATCTTCAAGCTCATTGAATGCAACTGCTAACCGAATGCTGCCAAGATCACCACTAAACATATCCCTAAGTGCCACATGTCTTTCAAATACCTCTAGGGATGATGACTCCACTGCTTCCCTGGGCAGCCTGTTTCAATTTGTGGCAACCCTTTCAGTAAAGAAATTTTCCTAATATCCAACGTAAACCTCCCCTGGTGCAACTTGAGGCCATTTCCTCTTGTCCTGTTTCTTGCTGCTTGGGTGAAGAGACCAACTCCCACACTGCTACAACCTCTTTCCAGGTAGCTAAAGACAGATAAAGTCTCCCCTCAGTCCCCTGGCCCTTCAGCAGCTCCTCATAAGACTTGTGCTCCAGACCCTTCACCAGCTTCATTGTCATCCTCTGGAAATGCTCAAGAACCTCAGTCTTTCTTGTTGTGAGAGCCCCAGAACTGAATACCAAATTCGAGACATGTGCCAATCATTGCTGTTGTCCTGCTTGCCATACTATTTCTGATACAAGCCAGGATGCCATTGGACTTCTTGGCCACGTGGGCACACTGCTGGGTGATGTTAAGCCATCTGTGAAACAACATCCCCAGATCCTTTTCCACTGGGCAGATTTCCAGGCGTACTGGCTCAATGAAGCCTGTAGCACTGCCTGGGTTTGTTGTGACCCAAGACAGGACCTGGCACTTGGTCTTGTTGTTTCTATTGAATTTTGGTCCTCTCAGGTAATATATGAGACCATAAAATTGGCCTTAGCCCATTGATCCACCTTGTCCAGATCTGTCTTAGAGCCTTCCTGCCCTCCTGCAGATCAACACACCTGCCCGTCTTGGTGTCATCTGCAAACTGACTAAGGGTGCACTCAATCCACTTGTCCAGGTCATTGATAAAGATGTTAAACAGGTCTGGACGCAACACTGAGCCCTGGGGAACACCACATATGATTGGCTGCCAACTGGATAAAACTCCATCCATCACCACTCTCTGGGCCCAGCCATCCAGCTGGCTTTTTACCCAGTGAGCAGTGCACCCATCCAAGCTATGAGCAGACACTTTCTCCAGAAGAACTCTGAAACTTGTGGTTTGCATTCTACATTCACCTCACATGGAGTATCAAACTTTTGGCCTTCTTCCTTATTTCACTCCCAATGTTTTCCTGATCTTTACTTTTGTGGTAAAACTGTGTTGCAGGTAAGTCTCTGTCTTTTTTTATTCTTGCTATTACAGTGTGAAAACAACATAGATAAATCATTTTCATAGGTTTTAACTGACCTCAAGATTGATTCCTTCTTTTGAAAATTATTATACACACTAATGCACACACACACAAGGGCCAACTAGTTTAAAAATCTTCCCTAATAAAATCTGGAGAGAAGGCAGTTTCCTCTCTAAACATTTATAAACAGGCTTATTTTTCTTCCCAATTACAGAAACTACACAAAGGAGCAGTAAGTCTCAGAAGATTTGTCACAAATCCTCCAAGTCCATGACACCAGTTTCAAAGACAACCATCGGTTCCCTTCAAAGCAGTAGTCTGCAGCTGCCTGATAAAAGGCCACAACCCAGTACAAGGTAATCATTAGGCAGACATTATTATTATTTTGCTAATTAGTCAAAAATCATTGGATTTCCTGTGGCTTCTTCCT
>NW_008662463.1:33242-42207 GCF_000695815.1 Acanthisitta chloris
ACATACAAGTCACCAATTGTGCCTCATTTATCATTTGACAAGGACAATGTTTGCTTCTTCTTGTGTGAAGAAGAGAAGACTAAGAACAAGAAAAGAGGCAAGATTCAGAATATAACTGTCCTTTCTTTTCGCTTCAACTGATACAGTGACAAACCCCACCAAATGAACAGGATCTGCAGTGAGCTATAAAGACGCTGTTCAGATCCTGGGGGGGAGTGTTAATGCAGAATTCCTACTATGAGCTTCACGTAAAATAGACTGGAAATATTCTTGCTTCAGCTGAAATGTAGAGAACTCTATGTTCCCAAAAAAAACCCGACCCCACAGCATTTCCCCTGCAACACCGTCTAACTGTCGAAATGTGGCTAAATTTCATTGGGAGCACTTGGGGAGGGGAAATAATTTTATTTTGTAGAATGCAAAGGGTGAGATAAATTCATACAATTCAAATCCCCAAATTTAGTTTGAAAGGCATTTCAAAACTCAGCTCCCTGCATAGGGAGCATTCTTTTAAAGAACGTACAGGAAAATCTGGTATAAGGATGTGTATATGTAGCTGTTTATTTATAGTTGTTGCTAGTGATGGGTATGAAATCTTTTTGGTCTAGATGTTTCTCTCCCAGTAAGCTGGTCTTTGGGCTGCTCAGACATTGTTAAAAAAAAATCACTGCAGAATAAACTGTTATACTACTTCCTGAATATAAAACCAAGCTCTGTGTTGTTTCTAAGGGAGTTGCAGTATGGTTTTCAAATTTCCTCTTTGGTTATTGCATACTGAACCTCTTCTACTTGGCAGTTTAGCATATCATAGCATTATTTTTCTTAATTCATTTTATGAATTAGTGTTACCATCCCCCCCAGGTACAAAATAAATAACGGAATACTTATACAGTGAGAAAAGAATCACAATAAGCATGTAGGAATAAGAAAACAACCCATTTAAAAAGACATAAAGTAGTTCATTTTCTATATAGATCATTTGGAGGAAGACAGACAGACTAGTATCTTACTCAGTTTCTATATATTAATTTAAACAGGTGAGGCAAGCTGCTGAATTTATATGACATTAACATCTGTGTCATCAAGAAAGTCTCCATGTGAACCTTTAATGTCTTTACATTGAAGGGTTTTCATTACCTAAGAAAAATAAGTGAAAACAAGAACAGGCAGGGATGTGTGTGAAAACTAACATATTCTACCACTTTTATAGAAAAGGACAAATGTTTCATTATTAAGGCTCGTGCAAAAACCAGATTTAAGTGCACTCTCACTATTTGTTAAACATATATTTTTCTAGGGAGATAATAGTGATTGTTTGACTCTTTATTTACAAGCAGTTTAAATTGCCTCTCAAAAATACAGTTTATAGACTGAATGATCTCAGCTACTTTATGAAATTACTGATGTGTTCTTTTTATTGAGGCTGACATATCCTACAGCAAGAGTCCTACCATCTCTTTGCAGCTTGCTGTACTGCTGCTAAGAATTTAGAAACAGACGTGCCAGTTTTAATTTTAAAGATATTGTATTTTTGCCTCTGCTTTGATAAATCAATCTCGTGCAACAATGTTGGAGCTCCTTTAAATGGGTCAGTACAAAATGTGTCCTTAGTTCACCTCATGCAGCCTGATTGATGATCACCAATAATTTGATTAGCCCTGCCACAAGAAATGATTTGGTTCAAGAGATGTAAACATGACCAACCACATCCAAAACACATCGAAGTCAAGAGGACTCTGCCTATCCTCCAACTTCCCTGGAGCCAGAGCAGCCTGTCAGGGGGCTGTGCCCCCAGCTCAGGACACCCTGTTCCCTCTGCCTTCTGCAGATGATTTGTCAGATGAAAGGATCTGGGGCTGAAATGTTAAAAGAGCTATGAATACACTCTGATTTTAAGCACAAATACAAAAGTCATTGCCAAATGCAATATTAGGTGATCTGACTAGAGAAACTCTGGAGAAATTATAGCCCGCTGAGCCCACCAAACCACCTCCACTGTCAGGATTTCCCCTGTGACTGTTTGAAGTTATGGGTACTCTTAAAGAATTTGGCATTTGTAAGGACATTGTACGGACAATAGTGCTCAGTCATTCAATTCAGGGGTGTAAGGACTGTTTTTCCTTCAAACTGCCTGGAATTAAAGAATGCTTTAAACAAAAACACAAGGAAGGCTCGCTCAGTAGCTCCAGTGTTTTTCCTTCTCAGGCAAAGTCTGGCTTGCAGAAAGGATGACAATTAAATTTCCCAGCTTCTCCATAGAGTGTGAGAAAGCTGAGCTGAATGAAACTCACAGACATTATACAGGGATGTTTATTGGCAGGCTGGTTCAGTTTATTTTGTTTATGCTTCACACCTTCTGCACATTTGCTCCTTGACCGGTGGGCTATATTGGCAAGGCTTGATAAAGCATTTAAAGCCTGCTGGTAGAGCTGCTCACAGAAACTTACTTTCAGCACAGCATAGAGGAGAATATGTGTTCTCTAAAGTTTTAAATTTGCCCAAGTATTTGGGTTGGAATGGTTTCCTATGCTCACACAGGGCAAATAAAGAGTATTCTGAGATGGAGCTGAACACCAATAGTTAAGTAATACACAACAGATATTAAGTGTTCACCAGGACATCAGAGATCAAAAAATTCAGAATTACTTCAGTTTAATAAACATAGGCTTAAGGTTAATTTAAGGAAATAACAGTTTGCTTGTAAAGAACTTGCTATCTAATTCTTGGAATAAATTATTCATTTCAGATTATTAGTCTAGATGAGAGCAGAGATAGAGATTGTTTGTTTGTTAACAGGGAAAAAAAAAAGCTAAATAAAAAGTAGATAAATAAGGACAAAATACACATAACTTTTATAACCCAAACAAAACTGAAGGCTTCTAGGCTGTGCCTCACCACGAGATAGTTCATTTTTATTTTCTTCCCCTAATGCCACAATTTAATTGTTACAAAGACAATTAAAGTGATGACAAGATGCTTACATGTAAGGACTCAGGTTTGGGAATGAATGTCCCTCAGTTCTTTAGTATTTATCTGTTTTGCTTTGCTATGAAATTTCGCATTTCTCATTTTTGCTTCTGTTTTAGAACATTAGTGACTTTTTAAAGATTTCTTATATTTTCATACACAGAGTCTTTGGCAGAGGTAGCACATAATGTGGAGAATGGTGGAACATCAAGTTCCTAAAACAACGTAATTATGCATCTTAAATATGATTGAGTTTAAGAACGCCAGAAGGACATGAAAGCTCTGTTTCTATCTTGCCTGACAAAGAATAAAATTAATAGCTTGGATGAATGCAGTATAGCCGCAAAGGACAATCAGTGTAAGTCTATAATGGGCTAAAATTCAGTGAGAGCAATAAAAGGGTGACAGTGGTTTGAAGGAAATGAGAAATAACTTGAATTCCTTTTTTTAAAAAAAACCCCAAACCTATAATGACCTTTCTTTCTAAAAAATATGTATGTGGAATTCCTTTTTTTTTAAAAAAACCCAAACCTATAATGACCTTTCTTTCTAAAAAATATGTATGTTTACTCCTGTATTACTTTATCTGATATTACTATAGATGTTACACTGTCCTTCCTTACATTGCAATGACACACATTACAAGTATGTCATTGCAAACAAAAGAAAATTATTTTCTCTATTTATCCTCATCTGCAAGAACAGTTTAAATAGAAATGCAAGAATTAATGTAATGGCAAATGGTAATACACAGACACAGAATTTACCATAGGTGAAACTTTATTCTCCATCTACCATTTGTTTCACACCCTGTATCAAGACAGGAGATATCTGGGAGGTCTGAGAGTTCTGAACATTACATTTGTTTCCTGGAGTGGGACAGAGCTGTTGTGAGAGCCCTTAGCAGGCAGTCAACCCTCTGAAACAAGAGTTCAGTGTCAAAACTGCAGCTATCCAAATCCCCAGATATCTCTGCCCTGCACTCCAAGGCAGTTTTGTGAAGGGTTTTGCTGAGCCTGATTTCCCTCACATGGTCCTGACGAGTAAAGTGGGGGCATACCCATAGGTACCTCATCTTGTGTGCACCTTCCTCATCCCCACGGCCCTGCTTGCACATCATGAGCATGTCTGACCTTGGTTATCCTCACTGGGCCTGACCTTGACCCACACCCACTGACAAATATCCTGTCCCAGCCTCAGCTTGATGCCCAGGGCTTGGGCCTCCTTGGTGCCCTCTGACTGCCATGCTTCTGGCTTGGATGAAATGTGAGGGGCTGCCAGGACCTGCCCTGTTGCCCTGGAGGGACCCCACTGGTCCCCAGGGAGCCTGCAGTGCCCTGGTACATATTCCTTGAAGAAAAAATAAAGCTGGAATGTGTGATTTGTGTTAAGGGTTTCAAGGTAGGTGATTCTGCCTCTGTACTCTGCTCTGGTGAGACTCCACCTGGAGTGTTGCATCCAACTTTGGGCTCCCCAGCACATGAAGGATGTGGGCCTGTTGGAATGAGTCCAGAGGAAGGCCCTGAAGATGATCAGAGGTCTGGAGCATCTCTCCTATGAGGGAAGGCTGAGACAGTTGAGGTCGTTCAGGCTGGAGAAGAGAAGGTTCTGGGGAAAACTTAGAGCAATCTTCTAGGGCCTGAAGAGGCCTACAAGAGAGCTAGAGAAGGACTTTTTACAAGGCAAGTAGTGATAGGTCAAAGGAAAATGACTTTCAGGTGAAAGAGGGTAGATTTGGGTTATATATTTGGAAGAAAGGTTTCCTTATGGGAGTGGATGGGGCTCTGAGAAACCTGGTCTAGCGGAAGGTGTCCCTGCTCACGGCAGGGGGGTTGGAACTAGATGATCTCTAAGGTCCCTTACAACCAAAACTATTCTACAATTCTATGAAATGTCATCTGAAGACAGGACCAGGATACGCATGGAATGATAACTCCTATGCTGCCAATGCTGTTGGGGCAGCAGCATCCGTGAGTGCCTACAATATGAAATGTAGTATTCATTGAGCTGGATATGGGGCTGCCTCTCTGCTCAGGCAGAGGTTGACTATCCTCCTTCTCCATCTCAGACAGACAGTGCAGAGAGGGTCTTTTGGTGGCCCACCTCCATTTCCCATGCTCCCACACTGCTGTACTCTGCCTCCCCATCTCTGACATCAAACCATGCATGGGAGAGTCAGAGCAGGCCCTGAACCCATGCAGAGAGGGTGGGCAGCCTCCAGACCTTTTCCTTTCCCCAGCAGTACCTGAACCACCTGAGCCGGGAACAAGCATGTACCAGTGCTACACGACTCAGGCAGCAGACCAGTGGAAATCCCAATTAACATGTTGTGCTTGTGCAATCATGCATCAGAAGAAAATCTGCAGCAAGACAGCATAGTAGTATACCAATGCTGACTGTTAGCTTTTAGTCTCTGATTAAATAAGACACTGTGCTCATACTATGCAATATATTTAGAATGGAAAAAAGTGGTTGTCAGAGACAAGAATTTACTATCCTGTGGAAGTCCAAGAGCTGGATGAAATACAACCTATGTCTCTTTGTTTAGTGTTTTCGCCGCTGATTTTTCACCAGAAGCTCAAGATTAGGGTTTAAGAGAAATGTGAGACACTGCCTCCTTACACGCCAGCTGGAAAGGACCAAAGTGTATTCAGGGATAGTATACACAAATGTCCATTTATTTATGTCTTGCATAGAAGACAGTTATTAGAATTTAAACAGTAGGTAAGTCACTAAAAAGTTTATTCTTTGCTTGTTTGTTTTTATTGTCTCAAAGGGAAGCCAGTGGTAGATGTGCTCTTTAAACTGTGCAGCTGAACTTCATACAGTTCTTAAGACGGTTGTGCTGCAGTGAAACAGCAGAGTGCCTGATATACCTCAAAAACCAGAGTGCTGCCATCACTGGCCCAACTGGTCACTGCAGTCACCATGTATTGGATGAAGGATTGGTGTTGAGGCATATAGATGAGATGATTATCATTAGGATTTTTCCTGTGAAACCCTCTTTAATAATTCAATAACAAAAAATTTAAATTTCTCCTGTTTCTGTGCTAATGATAGTATCCGTCCAATTAAAACACTTGCTAGATTTCATAAGTAACTGCAGCTGCCTTAGTTTTGATGTGAAGCAAATGCACCAAAACTGGATCAGCTACAAACAACAAGGTCATGCCTTGTCAGTGTGAAGAGAACAGTGGTTTCCTCATAAACTTGGATCTACTCTATAATGACCTGGTAGAAGATAAGGTAATAAAAGACAAATATGGCTTGATTCGATGGGATTGTACACAGAGAGGTAAGCAAAGAATCTGTGGCAATTTGAATGATGCTAGAAAAAAGGATCAGCAGATCTGTGTTATCTGGAAGATCTACAATGCCCTGAAGAAACAATAGGCCAACTTGCTAGCAAGTAAAAGGTCAAAAAGAAGAAAATCACTGGGAGAAAAACCCATAAATCTCTTAGTTTCATACTTGCATGTAGATTTACTTTCAGCCTTATCTTTTCAGTAGACAAAGGGGGATAAGAACAAATCTCGCTCTATATGGTACAGATCTTCAACCCAAAACAGTATACAAAATACCTGGATAATAAAAAAAAAAAAAAGGATGCTTTATTCTTGATAATTTTCTAGTCATTCACCAATGTCAGTGAAGGGCCATCTGGGACACAGGTAAGTCATGCCCTTGGGATTCTGTTTATATTTGTTCTTGTTCTGCATTTGTCTGCATGACTACATAATTTCTTCCATAAACTTTCTATGGAAGTTACATTCTTGCCTGGGGTGTGCTATTTGGAAGACCACTAGAATTTTTTCCCTCCTAATCTAAATTTATTAATAATAAATAAGTGTTCAGTCTGATCTTCAAATCATTCTTTTCAACCAGAAATTGGTCTTTTTGGAAACACTGAGATAAGACTATAAATTAGGCTTGTTAAAGAGAAAATTTACACTGGAATGCCATGAGTCTATTGCTAAAAGCAGACAGGCAGGCTTCCCAAATATACAAGAGAATCGCACAACTATTTTCTACAGAGAAGCTGTGGGATTTGAGTACTTTTTTATGCTCTGAAAACTCTGAAAATTTTCTACATCACTCTAAGGATGCACCTTCTCTTCACCACCTCTCTGAGGAATTTCATATACATAGAGAAGGGGAGAAGTAAGGAAAAATCCACAGAAGTTTCCACATGGAAAAATGCATTGGGAAAGAGGCACAATTACCTGTCACCATCTCCTGATTCTGTTTTTGAATTCTGAAAGAACTTGCTATACTCTTTACACTTTCTATGTCATGTAAATAGGTCACAAGCCTCTTATATCTGACTTTGGCTTATGCTGCAGAGGGAGATCAAGTCATCTGAGCTTTGAGGTTTGGCCCTAACTCATTAACTTGAAGGAAGTTATCTGAATGTCTGTTGGGCTGCTCTTGAGTCCAACTCCTAGTCTTATGCTGATCATTCTGGTTGTCTCCAGTTTCTCAGTGGATTTATCATATATATGACCACAAGAATACACATAGATTGGAGACAGGTGGAAGAGATGGTCAGATAAGAGTCTTCTGAAACTCAACAAAGACAAATGCAGGGTCCTACCCCTGGAACAATCCCAGCCACTAGTACAGGTTGGGTGCTGACCTGCTGGAAAGCAGCTCTGCGGAGAAGGACCTGAGGGTCCTGCTAGAAAACAAACTATCCATGATCCAGCAGTGTGCCTTTGTGGCAAGAAGGACAATGGAATCCTGGCATGCCTTAGGAAGGGCATTGACAGCAGGTCAAGGGAGGAGATCCTGACACTACACTCAGCTCTAGTGGGGCACATCTGGAGTATTGTGTCCAGCTCTGGGCTCCTCAGTACAAGAGAGACATAGAGCTCCTGGAGGAGGTCCAGCGTACAGCTACAAAGTTGATCCAGGGACTGTGCATCTCTCTTATGAGGAAAAGCTGAAGGAGTTGGGCCTGTTCAGCCCTGAGAAGAGATGACTGAGAGATGATGCCAGTAACATATATGAGTATCTAAAGGGGGGGTACCAAGAAGATGAAGCCAGACTCTTCTTGGTAGTGCCAACCAATAAGACAGGACACAAAGTTCATAAATGTATGCACAGAAAGTTCCTGCGCATTAAGACGGGACACAAAGTTCAGAAATGTATGCACAGAAAGTTCCTGCGCAAGAAAGTTCTTCCAAAAGAAGAACTTTACTGTGCGAGTCACTGCACACTGGAACAGGTTGCCCAGAGAGGTCGTGAAGTTTCCCTCACTAGAGACACTGAGGAACTGTCTGGATGCAATCCTATGGCATGTGTTCTAGGATGACCCTGCTTGACCAGGGAGGTTGGTCCAGATGATCCACTGCGGTCCCTTGCAACCTTACCCATTCTGCATTTCTGCAACAAAGCTTCTAAGGTCATGCCAGAAGCACAGAAGGCACACATATTTATATCTGTACAAAGTGATTTACATGGAGGTCATGAACAAACTGGGGCAATTAGTGCACAGCTAACACTTTACATCAGTCCTTACCTCAAAGCTGGTTTGTGAACTACTGGTACCATCTCACCTTGCCATTCTGCTGGGAGTTTCCAAGAACCCAGTTTGCAAATAGGTCTTTCAACGGGGCATTCACCTATACTACGTCAGCTCAGAGGCTGACCCAGCTGAAAAGACCTTTACTGTGACACAGCCCCAAATATTCTATGACAATTGCCTTAAAATAAGAAACTGGGTCATTCCTGCAGTCATATTCATGTGAGCAATTGCTATGCCTCAGGTAAGTGTCGTTACAGGAATGGACTATATTCATGAGTAAGTGTTTGAAACTCTCTCCCCAGGAGAGTAGGTGCATCACTTCAGCTTCTCTCTTCTTCTACCAGGGCCCCTGGTGTAACACACACATATACTTAACTATAAAGCCCACCTTTCATGTGGTCTATTCAGTTTTCCAATTGACTTAAAAGAAAGGTCTTATTAAAGACACCGCAAGAGGTCTGAACTCTGCCA
>NW_008662463.1:42238-56402 GCF_000695815.1 Acanthisitta chloris
TAGGCTCATTACAAAAAGCAACTTGAACCTATGGCTTTCTGTATGCACCTGAAGAAGCCAAGATTGGAGCACAATAAAGAAGGGCAGTATGGTTCTCTTGATAGGCTCAGGTATAACTCTGCTAATGTTCTCAGGAGTTATTCTATCTATAGATAGAAGGAAGAATTTTCAAATGTTTTGCCTAAAATTCAGGTGTCTGTATCACTGCTAACTTTAAATACTACATTAAACATAGTTTTATGTGTCATGTGTCTAAATTTAAACACCCTCGTTTAAAGACGAACCTTTAAAGAGGACAATACATACCTAAGACAAAACAAAAATGCTTTCTAGGAGTACCTCTGACACCTTAGAAATACTTTTCAAAGCATTATGAAAGGCCGTGGAAGCATTCTTTCCACCTGCATATGAATAAGAATATCTGATAAGACTATCTGATACGAATACCATTACCAGAATTTAAGGTGGTGATCTTTATTTTCTACTTAGATCAATTTAGCAAAATTGTCATATTGATTTACATAATATCACAAATGGTACTTCCTGAGCTGTTCACATTAGAAAACGGGATAGCCAGCAAATAGCTTCAATTACAGTCATCACAAAATAAAACAGTATGCAGGCAATAGTTTAGGATTCACTACAGCTTTTCACATTATGTGCTTGCCCTCACCTGTACAAAGAGGCTGAAAACTGCTACCAAATCTGGACAGTGGTACTTTGCACTTTTTTTATATGGTTGAAAATGCCTTCTAAAATACACAGTTAAATCATGGCTTATTAGACTTTATTGTTTTAATTTAGAATAACCAATGATATTATATCACTTCAGCATAACTGGTCAACTGGTTTTGAATCAGTGCAGAGTCACTGCTTTAAAAACACAAATGAAAAGCATTTGTGGAGCCAATTCAGAGTGTTTTGATTCTTATAGACAGAGTAGATGAAAATGTTAAGAAGTATGAGATTTTTCAGGGAACAAAATCAAATCAAACAAATGAAATACAGGTCCATCCCTCCATCTGTGGATGTGTATCTGGAGACAAGGGTTGAAAACTCCATTTTTGATATTTCGGTCTTGTAAAAGGAGAGCATGAGCCAAGTACTGATCTCATCTGTATTCTCACATCTTACTGACTTGCTCAAACTCTTCTGCAAAGTTTGCCAACAAAAAGCTGACTTGCAAGACAAAACTTTTAGAAAATCAATTCCAAATAATTACGCAAGCCATAAGAAAGAATAAACCTGCTGGTGCATTATGTTCCACCAACATTGCGGAGAGTTGTAAACCTAAAAGCCAAGGGGAACTAAACAGCTCTTATTGTGCATAGTAGACTTTATATACCAGCAGGCAGCACAAATCATTTCTCCACTGCAGTTCAATAGCTAGTCATTCCTTCTCTTCTATATTCAATTCTGCACCAGAGCTATGGCTTAAATGCTATGCTGCTGTCAGTTAGTTGGCTGTCCTTTCCTGGGCTGCCAAAGGGGATGCTTACAAATGAAGCTATTGTCCCAGTAATCAGGCATCTCCTGGTGGGACAGGATATGATAAATTTTTAAGGACATGGCTGCAGCATAAAACATCCTGCATTTTATATCAGACATTGTCACACAAGGATGTGTTTCTTTTTCATCACTTTTAAGATTAAAGTATTGTTGAAAGACTAAGAAGTGGACACTATGTCAGAATCATAGGAGATCCAAGGTGTACCTTGCAAGGTAATACTGTATGTTTATGGATTGTATCAACTATAAATTGCGAGGGATACAGATAAGTTAATTCCATTAAAGCAAGACTAAAGGTATACTGAATATTGATGGAGATTTTTGACAGTTATTTGACTGTACTTGCCTTAAAAACCTGGATTCTTTTTTATGCCATTCTGAGGAAGTGTTAAAAATGCCTTATACAAAGCTAAAGGTCTTTCCATATTTAAGGGCAAACAAAAAGCAATGGCTAGACCTGTGTATGGTTTAACTGGTATTTCAGGTACGAGTCTAACACATGAGCTAACTTATTCTCAAAGGAAAATGTCAAAAACCACAAAGGATAAAATTCACTGGAAAGTTAAAATTTCTTTCAAAGAATTCCCATGGCAGCCACAGAATAGCCAAGAGTGGTAGGTTCAATAAATAACAATCCTTCCTCATAGTCTTAAAACCATTTTACCAAAAGCCACTTTTGCAAAGAACACTACTCACCATAAAAAAACATATTGTCAGAGCTTCTTAAACTGGGAAATAAGGACTGATCAATCTATTCAAGTAAAATAGATCACGATATAGAAACACAGAGGCTAGTCAATGCCATGTAGTCAGCCAATTCTGGAAGAAGCACATTACACCACAGATTATGCTGCCAGAGTCCCATGGTATCAGCTCCTGCAATTCAGTGGATATAGCACTTTCCCCCCTTTGAGTTAGACATAAGGAACTCCACCAGTCCTACAGTACCATAGCAATATTTACTAAATTTCATTTTCTTGTAGAATGTTTTTCTTAATGATGAGGCACACCTACTGCAACTTTCCAACCACACTTCTAAACCCAAAGTGTTTTCTTCTTATTGAAGGTGTACAGTAATTATGTTGCAATTCCTGCATTATTGTTTTATAAAACTATACTAAAATATTTTTGGCTAGAAAAATGCCACTTTATTTTTCTTCAGCATCTAACCTTGGCCCTTGCAGATAGACTGGTCACTTCAGATAGTCTGATGTTTATTCTGTTGTCTAGAAGCACATGCTGTAACATCTGAAGGTTTCACCTGTTAAGAGTGATGAATAACCATTAGCAGGTTATGTTACTTAGCAGAGAAGACATATCAGGGAGAGGCTAATGCCTAAACTGTGTGCTGGTAGTCCAAACTGATGCTGAAAGGCATAGAGGGAAATAAGAAAACTCTGTTTTGTAGGAAGAGAGCCATGAGCACTCAACAGATGCTGGCTCAAACTTCCAGGACACTTAGTACCAGATTCTAGGCAGGGAACAACCTAAAACATGCACGCATTAATATCCTTAAATACCCCAGTGCACATACACAAGCATAATCTTACATGGAGGATCAGAATACTGAGACCTTGAAAATTGTTACTTGAAACAGAAACATTAGCAATATCATGTTCAGTGAGTCAATATGGAAACTTTTAGAAGTATATCTTCTACTGTGAGTTCTACTCAACTTTCATGTTGACTTTATGGCCCAATATTCTCTGACTAATGTTTTCTTGTGGTTCTTTCTGCCAGCTATAGAGAAAGAATACCTGAGAGCTGCTAAGACACAGATTTGATTCTTGACTATTTTCTTATTGCTTTATGATACTGAAAAATATGCTGATAATAATCTCTGTCTTCTCTATTGCTACACTGTCTGCCTAGCAAAAATTTCCTAACAATGTGTTCAGTTAAGATTATAGAAGAAATTATTTTCTCTGCAGCAACAAGTAGAAGAATTATTTTGTGGTTTTCCTCTGTATGTTTGCTGCTCTCTAATTAAATCAGTAGATGTATCTTTGAATTCTCATGAGAATATCAAATAGCTTAATAATGCAGATACATGTGGGTTATAAAAGTAAAAATGTTCTTTCAAGAGGTGTTGAAAGAGGTTTCACCAGTTTTTTCCAGTTACTTCCCCCACTTCTTAGACATTTTCCCCACAAATGACATATCCACAGGCACACCACAAGTTTATAGAGATCCTGGTTAATGGTCTGGAACTATTGTGTTGAAAGACATATGTCCATTTGGTTAAACATGAAGTAAGACAAGAAAAGATGAAACTTTTAATAGACAACCTGTCTTTAGTAATGAGTCTTCAGCATCAAATAGCAGCATATGAACACTCTTACTGACATTTTAGTTCAATGTCTTACATACGACAGACCAAAGACATAATTTATTAACAGTTGGCAGTCTGGCACTGACTGGGGTCCAACTTTTACTGCAGTGTGCTCTGATTTTTTTCTCTATTCTCTCAGCTTAACGTGTTAGAAAAGTTTTTGTCATTCGCTAGTACACTACTCTAATTCCAGACTTACTCCTGATTGCATGCTAAATACACTACATACACAATTCAAAAATATTTTACAAATGTTACTGCAATGAGAAAACAATAGGTAGAAATAAGCAATCTAAGGCAAAGCTTGATTCTTGTTTCTTAGCTTCCTGTCTCTTACAAGGATTGTCAGACTTCTCATTGTGTACAGCTAGACTCGGTTTTGTACTTGCACTTGAATTACTTGTGGGTAATGTTTCTCCACAAATGTTTCAAGATGCTCCATCTTGAGATTGTGACAACCTACACGTATTTCAAAAATCACTGACAGTGGAATGTTACAATTCCTTTTATCCCTACCAAAATTAAAGTTTAAGCAATATCTCAAACAGAATAGTAGAATTATGAAGTTAAAGGGGTATAGAGATGACAATCCTGAAGTAGGTAAGGGCTGAGACTATTTAAGAACTCACTGTCCTAGTCAAGCAGAAACGATCAGGTAAACAATTGCTTATGGGGCTTCAGACCCTGGACAGGCTGGATCATGATATTCTCAATATCTCTCCATAGGTGTGGAAGACCTAAAGGACTTCAGAGTTTCAGAAGATTCTCCTTCAGACTAAGAAAACAAATTTTCTCCATTTTCACCAGGACTCAAAGGGGAAGGAGTAAAGATAAAGCTCAAACTAAGCATCAAAAAGAAATACAGGAAATAAAAAGGATAACATTTCTTTCTTTTAGAACCCATATTTTTACTTTTTTTAGATTAAAGGATATTGAAAGTTCAGCTCCTAAGTCCTGAATTTGCCTTGCCACAAGTTTACTGGCCAAACAGTTCTCAGAGATCCTAACAATGTCATGGGTTCTCATACTTCAGCAGCAAAGAATAATAAAGGCAAATTCAGGTGAAACAAACATGAGAGATAAATTCTGGGTTTGATACTGTGACAGACTACTGCTTTTGTGACTTAAATCCAGGTTACTTTAAGCCAGGTTGTTTCAATTCAATTTGCAGAAGGAAGACTCTGAAAGAGACTGTTAACCTATTTTCTATGCTGATAGAATTTTTCTATACTGATAGATGAAACAGTTCTGAAACAGGACACTTTGATTTGATTTCTTTTCATTTTGCAGGGAGGGAGTACAAAACATCACCACTGATATGGAGTGAGGTAGATCAATACAAAACAGTAGCCCAGGTCCATTAAATGCTTGAGGTTCAAATATCTATGCTTGAATTATCAAGGAGCACCACAAGAGTGAATGATAGAGAGAAAATATCAATTAAAATGCTTTGGTTTTATCAAGTGATGGCAAGACATCAGTACTCTTCTCATTCCTTCACTATTTATGTTAGATTTGTGTTATATTTTTTACTGGGTGTACTTTTCCGTTGTTTTTTAATGAAAGATCTTAAGAAACATTCCAAGCAGCATGAAAACATTTCTCTGTACTACACAGAATGCGGGCTCAGTACACTATGAAGATCCCCTTACAAGTCTATTAACCAAGAAATATTTTTTTTTTGTTGTTGAGGGAGAAAAATATTTGGGTAAAATTGTCTCAAGCTTTTGTATAAAGGCCCAACCTGTGCACATTAAGACTATGCTATCTACTGATGTATGAAAAACCTAGGGGACACCTGGACCAGTCAGTCTTGGTCACCAGCCCTTTCTTTCAATTAAAAGTTACAGGTCATCAAAAAGCCTTCTTAGTGACCTACTGCATAGTGTGATGCATTGTTCTTGCTGAGGGAATGCTTTCTTACTGTAATTCATTTCCCAACTTGGGAAGCTTTAACAATTATCTGTATTAATGCAATGTATTTTCCCCATCCTCCATTAGAAATATGATATTCACAAAAACACTTGAATTCATTGAATGTTACATCACTACGAATATACCAGATTTAGAAATCCATTTTAGAAGGAGATCTCAGTGTGGTGGCACAGTACAGTGTGAGTGATACAAGCAAAAATGTTTCTATTTTTATATTCAGCAAATATCAGACATCAGCTCAACGAAGTCACACTCAGGCAGTATCAAGAATGTATGTCCAAGTCTCCGTGCTCAGCTGTCCATTCATTTTTCCTATTGTACACAGTATATTTACATCAAAAGTGGTTGTACACCCTCAGGAAGTAAGCCCTCCTAAAGTTTGAATAAATCACTAGACTGCAGTCAGAATTGCTATCTATGAGATAAAAAAAGGAGATCTCTGTTGCTAGTGGAACACAGACTACACATTAGAAATCTTCACTGCAGAAAATGGATCTGCAGTATAGATGGAAGAAGAAATTATATCTTCATTAGTTATATATATAGTTTATTTTAAAATATAAACGTACTTTATACTTTCACTTGATAAAGGCTTTGAAACAGATTTCAGTCTGATAAGTACACAGTTGTAAATATAGATACTAGTAAATATAGTTTTCAGGTAAGGTTTTTTTGCAATCATTGCATTTTAATGGCACAGCACATATAAAAATATTTGATTTTAGATTAGTTTCACAAGAATATTGCAAATATAGCCTGATTTGAATACACTGAAACATCTACTTTTTACAGAACAGACGGATTCAATGATACATATATATGAGCACATATAAGGAGAAATATATGCATATGTATGCATATACACACAAACATTTTGGAAATTCTACTTATATGCAAAGATTTTTAAAGTGTTTCTCTGTTATATACTACCTTTTGACAAGTCAGTGTGCACTTCCATATTTTCACAGTACAAATACAATCATAAAGTACAGAGATTGTATAAGCAGCAGAAACATTAAAAGGTGGAAAAGATTCACCCACCCAGTACATCTGCCAAATGATACAAAATTATTGCCTGTATCACATTTTCTCTTGTTTGTCTAAGTCTAACTAAATATCCTTCCACCACATGCTACAAATTACTACACTTCCTAATGAACAACACTCATTCTCTTTTACAGCCAGAAGTTTCCTTTTCTTTAAGTCATCCTCATCTCCCACTTTTGCCTTTTGTACTACTAAATCTCATCTTGTTTCTAGTAACAGAAAGGCTGTGTACTTCCCCTTTTCTCTTGTTTGTCTAAGTCTAACTAAATATCCTTCCACCACATGCTACAAATTACTACACTTCCTAATGAACAACACTCATTCTCTTTTACAGCCAGAAGTTTCCTTTTCTTTAAGTCATCCTCATCTCCCACTTTTGCCTTTTGTACTACTAAATCTCATCTTGTTTCTAGTAACAGAAAGGCTGTGTACTTCCCCTCCCTCTATGGCATCATTCATGGCTTTCTTGTATTCCCTTTCAAGTCTTTCACAGCCTGTGCCCTGGCCATGCTGCCATTTTTCATTCAAGGAAAATGGATACTGTGCTTCTTCCAATCAACACATGCTGATGGTCTTCAGCACCATATTAATAAATTTTTTGAAGGTTTTTATGCTTTCTTTCTTTCCTGATTCTCCCTCTTTTTAACTCACTTGGAATGTGTTTCACACAAACAGAAAATCTTCATAATGTGCCTCCTTTATGCACTCTTTTACTGCCACACCGAAAAAACTTAGTTTGGGAGATGAGCTGCGCTGACTGATATCATTGCCTAGTGTGCCATTGCTATCTATATTGTCCTCTGTCTCCATGCTCTATGCCCCTATTACCTCTTAGTTGTTAAGGATTTTGGGGCAAAGTCAAATTTTTTGCTGTTTCCCTCACTGATTTCCTGGTCAGCAACCAAGACTCCTTGACACTATGTCAATACAAAATAGAAATACTAATTATTAGTATTCACTCCCCTAATATGTTTGGCAACATGTTCACGAGTTCAAGTCATGCCTACCATGCACTATAGACAAGACAAAATATCTCATCCCCATTGATATCAGTAGGACAATTGTAATCATCTTAAAGTATATATTTCATACCTAATCTAGTGAGGTAAAACCTTGTTAGCTTCTTTTACTTTTGTTCTCCTTATATCCATTCCTCTAGACTGTTTGAAGCACTTTGTCAATTCCTTGTGGTTCCATATAACTATATTCAGTCTTCTAACCTGAACATCCCTTAGCTTAGCTAGGGAAAACCCAGGAGTCAAAATATTAGAAAGAAATTATCAGTATTTTGTTGCAACAGAAAACGTTTTCTCCTCCCAGCCTGAAGCACAAGTGCTTCCCTCAGAGAAGACGGAAGTGATAAGTGTAGTGGCATGTGAATATATTTTATTAGGGCAGGGAAACATTCATGAAAGAAACTCTAGCTGGATCAGAAGTGTAGGTGAAGCTCGGACGTTCCACAAGTACCACAGTTCACATCCCATCACATTAGTTGACATGACTCAGCTTTGAAGCTGATGGATCAAATAACCATCTATCATTCAGGTTAAATATAAAACTTGATGCATGAACTAAGGTATCTGAACAGGGCCAGGCACTTCCCAAGGTCTTTACAAATGCAGGGAATTGCATTTGAAGGGAATGGAGTAGCATGGGAGTCAGATTTGTGAAAGGTTATATGGGAAAGCTGGAGAGATGTATAACTATTAAAAAAAAGTTTGTGTAAAATCAGCAAGGGAAGATACCCCTAGCATGGCCCTTGATTGGAAAGGTTTGAAAAAAGCCCTGGGAGAGAGTGCTTTTGGGCAGAGGACTGGGAAGAGCAACTCTTGAATCACAGGGAAATTATCTCCAATTGTTCTCTTTCCCATGTTCAAAAATCCAAAGCTTCATAGATGATAACATGTGGCATAGATGTAACAAGTAGAATAACTGAGTTGGCATGAAGCTTTATCTGAAAAATGTAACCACTCCAAGATTAACAGGATCCCATTAAAAAAAGAACTGAACTTTTCTTTTCTTTTCTTTTCTTTTCTTTTCTTTTCTTTTCTTTTCTTTTCTTTTCTTTTCTTTTCTTTTCTTTTCTTTTCTTTTCTTTTCTTTTCTTTTCTTTTCTTTTCTTTTCTTTTCTTTTCTTTTCTTTTCTTTTCTTTTCTTTTCTTTTCTTTTCTTTTCTTTTCTTTTCTAGACACTGCACATCACAAGCAGCATTGGCCAACCCCTGAGGATGTTGTGAGTGACAATACTATGTCATATTACATGCCTTCACAGTACCTAGCTCAATGTGGCCCTCAACCCTGAAGGAGTCTTCTAGATACTACCTAAGGACAAATAAATTATAGCAAATACATGCAAATAAAGAGTCATTTAATGGTAGTCAAGACACATTTTTATGCTTTCTCCGTCTTAAAAACTTTCACTAAAAAGTTTTTTTAACCATTTTCAGGTTTTATTTCCTCCTTTCCTTAATCACAATATCAAAGAGACATGCCAGGAGATGCTGTCATGTTTTTTATGATGCCAAGGTAATGCTTTCTTTTCCTACCCTTCTGCAGTCTGTAGCAGTGTGGTTTGTAGAGTTTAGCAGGAAGGGCAAAAGCTCTTTGGATATTGCTTTCCTTTTCTTAATTTTTCACTGCATATTGCCTCATGCTCACTTGTCTAAGGATGCAATATGCAGAGCCACTATATCATAGTTTCAATATGACACGTTGTGAACCTTCTGGCTCCTAGTCCAGGAGCCAAATGGCATTGTGCATTCCCTCCATTTGGCCTCATTTTCATCTTCCCCCTTTGCACCCAGGCTGACAAGAGGAGCATATGAAGCTTTTTCTCACTGCTGCATCTTGACCTTGACCTTAAAGCTTTAGAAAAGGGTACTTGCATGTGCAGGGCTGCTATTGTCCACAGCCAAGTCCTGCTTTCTTTTGACATTAAGCAAGTAAAAGGCCATGTGATAAAGTCCCTTCTCAGCCCCAACATTTCTGTCCTGCTTTCTTCTTCGCAAATGTTTTTGTATTGACTTTTTTTCCCCAGGTCAGCCTTACAGCATCTTTTTTTTTTCCCATCTCTGTTGTTCCTATCCCCCTTCTCCTTTTTCTACGCACATACACGCGCATGCACACACGCAGACACACACGCGCACACAGACACACACACAGAGGAAAATCTATATGTGTCAGACATTCAGCAAGGGAAAGACAAAGGCACTGAGTTAATTACCCATCATTTACTGCTGCTGAGAAGAACAGATGGTAGCAGGCGATATGTAAATGGCAAGGGGCAGTGAATTATTCGATTTTTTTAGATTAATCGTCGATGACAAAGGAAGTGATTACAAGCTGTGACATTTATACAAATGTATAAAGTACATAATGCTAGAAGAAAAGGGGCTTAATATTATTATGAGGTTGTCAGGCATGTGAACACCATTGTCATAATACAAAGCAACACATTTTTTGAGATCCAAGGATATGCTTTTCATTCATTTCCAAACTTTAGTAAGTCCTAGCCTCTGGAAATATATATTTCCCAAAATGAAGTCACTCCTGACAATCATGAAAAGAAATAGTTTGGGTCCTTTTGCATATTTCCCACAATGCATAACTCTGCCTAGTCTGAACAGTAGATCTTACAAGGGATGAAGCTGATGTCAAATCAGTGTGTAAGACTGTAAAGTAGAAAAAGGTGCTAATAAAATACATAGACAGGAAACAGAAAATAAAAGGAAAGGTGATGTTTAAGCTGACAGGCCCTCTGTGAGGACAGGAGGGCAAACAGTGAGGTGGAAGTGAAGACAGAAGAGAGTACTGTTTGCTTACTGCTTGTCTGAAAAATAATTGTTTTAGAGACTTTGAAGGTCAGAATGACATAATTTCCAGGCTAGGCCTTGCTGTTTTTACACAAACACCCAACCTGCTCATCCTCAAGGTAGTCTACTGTATTTTCTGCTGCATAAATAATTAATTGGTACATGAGGAAAACAGATGCTTTCTTTTGCAGATCATAGAAACCGCTCCATCATCAAAATGTCTTCAATCACCTAATTATTAAATCTATATGATGCTAATAATACAGATGGGAGACGAAGTCAGTGAGCTGCAAATTTTGTTCCCTTTGAAGCATCCCAATCTACTGTATTCCGTGTTTCACATCTTGCAGTGAACTACTCTCTGCAACATCATCAAGGAAAATAGAGGGGAGAGTTTGGTGGTGAGCTTATTTATCCTCCTCAGAAATACTTTCCAATCAAGCAAGGCAAAACATCACCAAAATTACTGTGAAACACTCCACTGTTATGCATGCTTTGTTGATTACAGAGGGGTGAGGGAGGGACAGAATAACATTATATTAGTCAGCAGCACTGGGTAGTACATTTAAATCTAGCAATCCATTTCATATGAATATCTTTTCAGGGATAAAGTGCTGGTTATACCAATCTGCACCAAAGAAAAAGGATAAAATGCTGCAGCACACCAGTATTTCCAGTGTGCTATTATTTAGAAGCCAGATACTCAATATAAACACCAACAGCTAAGCTATTGGTTTCTAAGCTGTTTTTCTTCTTCTTCCTTCTAGATAATGTTACCTTCATGAGATGCACCACTCCGTTCTTTGGTGCACATGCAAGGTTGGTTAGCATATTTATCTTTCTCTAAGCAAATAGAGCATGGACCTCAGAATAAAAACACACGTTATTAAAAGAATTGAGCTGTTCTCATTTGTCCTGACTGCAGAGACTAAACTGAAAGTCTTCCAAATCAGTTCACATTGTTCATAACATCATGCTGTTTACTTACTTCCTTGGGTTGGGGGGATTAAGAGCTAAAGTTGTAACCTGGGGGTGGGGAAAGGCAGTCCTTTCTCTCTTACAAGGCTAGAAAGGAGAACAAGAGTCTCCCTTTCTGAAAATTAAAGTGAAGGAAAACATCCTTCCTATTGAGGAACAGTGAATGGGGCATGACTTTGTAAAAATATCTAGGTAAGTGCCACTGGCTGTATTTCTTAGCCCTCCCTAGACAAGATGAAATGGTTCCACTGAGAGAATCCTCTCTCTCTCCTCCTCCCCCACCTCTTTTTTTTTTTTTAAACAAAGGATGGATGATTTACGACATGGGCATGAGCACATACAGCTTTCTCGTACCTATAGATTCATATTTATAAGATTTTTTTAAAAACTTCATAGGTAGACCATACGTTACTGCAGACTTTCCATTATTAAAGTGCTAATGCATTCCAAAGGACAAAAAGCAACATCAAGAAGGAAACATATGTTTTTATTTGGAGAAAATGGCTGAATCTGAATCCATGCCATATCTAGACATCTATTTATACACATTCCTGCAACACAACAAATTCATGAGGGAAGAGAAAATAAAATATCCATGCATTTCTACAGCTTTCTACTGTTTTGGAGATATTTATTTATGAAAACCACAGGTAGTCATTATTTATAGTCTTGATCTTTTTGTTCTTTTCTTTTTTTTACTAAAACAAAGATGAAATTGGAATTGATTTTTTTGAGGGACATTTATACTGAAAGCAGGATCATTTTATATTTTCCCAAGTTGAAGTCTGTATTCATTACTAGGAAAATTGTAAGAACAGCAAGCTAAAGTATTTTCATTTGTGGCCCATATTTATTTTATAGGAAGCTTGTCACAGCACCATTGCATAAAAATGGAATTTAAACTATGCTTTCACTGCAAAATGAACTTCAATGCACTCTATTAATACACATTGAAATTATACACTGGATATATATTTTTCTTATATATGTATGCATGTAAGCACACATTTATGTAGAGAGAGTTTTTTGCTTGGTTAGCTGTAGAGTTTGTGTTTAGGCAAGCGCACCTAATAATCACAGTCTTCTATTAAGAAGATATGCATATATAATATTTATATGCAGATGTGTATGCTTGCCATCATGCATCTCTAAGCATGTTTGTTAGGACTGTTTTCATTTTTTCATTTCAGTGCTGTCCACATTAAAATAACTGTGAATTTCCTCCGCTGTGCATTATAGAACATATACACTGCAGCCTAGCTAACCTGAGAAAGCATGAATATGCTGTGAGACTGGAATCTTTTCAGTCACTGAGAAACGGATAACAATAATTAAAAAGTAGAATAGGAAGGCCTATTGTGGCAGCAAAGAGATGAATCAGGGCATCAAGACCTTGTTTAGTGAGAGAGGTCAGGCACTGGGTAGCAGCAAAACACCCCAGAAAGGCTCTAGGTTATTTTTCAATTTATTGTATGGCCTCCTACAACTGAACCAGTAATATGTTCAGTCTTAGATGGGATATAATGAAAATCCTAGCTAGCTAGGAAAGCAAGTATTTTCCCTTAAGTCACTTTTATTTTTATTAACATGAATTTTCATTTTTTCATTAACATGCACATCTTTCTTTGTGCGCTATGCTTAAAAATATACATTATAAGAGTAAATATGCCAAAAATATTTGGTAAAGCATGTATAGCCATATAGTTTTATTTTGGGTAGGCTTTAAACATTGCAGGTCATTTAAAATTATCACACTGTTAATAACTTCCTATTCATAAAATACCTCACAGCTCTCTGGACTGTGCCTTTCCAAAAGCAGATAAGCAAGTCAGCCAGCATCAATATTCCAAAATACCAAAACAAACCAACAACAAAACAGATAGAGTAACACTTAAACGATGTCCCTTTAGGCATTTCTTTCAGCTCGCTTTGGCTGACTCCACTTTTATATAGGTTATAGGATTTACTATAGCAACCTAACCCCCCCACTCCAAAATAGTCTAGTTCCCCTTTCTTTTTGACTTAAATCAAACCAATAGAGCCCTCTATTGGTAGAACGTCAGATAGCTTCAGATGTTCTGTGGAATAAGGAGGCAATACTTGCTCTAGTCTACACTATCATGTTCCAGCTGAAGCCAATGGCAGATGTTTTTGGACTTAGACAGCATTAGCAAAAGGCCCTGAGAGAAAAGGTTTGTCTTACTCCCCAGGTATGAAATTTTATTTTTCTTCTTAATGCAACAGCCGTACACAAGTGGTAACTGTGAAATTTGAGTATAATGTCACCACATAAACATGTAGCACTTTCTGTTACCCTCAAAACCATTTCCATTTCTGGAAAGGATGCAAACACATTACACCTGGCCTTGATTCAATATTTCTGCTTTGATAAGTACAGGATTTTGACTTGACTCTCATAAGCTATTTGGGACATCATCTTCTGTACAGTCCTGCAAATTAATTAAGGCCGTGGGTACATTATAATTAAGGGGCCTAAGGCCAAGTCACCTCAGCAACCTAAAAATACATGAATTTATTCATTAATATAGGAA
>NW_008662463.1:56428-71980 GCF_000695815.1 Acanthisitta chloris
TATAATGAGCTAAAACCAGAAAGTCTTTACAGAGGAAGGACTCCTAGGGACTTCAGAGAGACTCTCTCAGTTCAGCCAGCCAACAGTAAAAACGAACATTCATTAGTCCTTATGATTTGGCCCATAATTTATATCTCACAGCACAGTCCATGACAAAACTGATGCTTGTAGACACATGGAGGCAGATGCCTAAGGCACTATTGACTTCATGGAGCCCTTCTTGGGGCAGGCAGGAGGCAGAAGATATTTTGCAGGAAGATAGACTGTAATGTCTTGTTTTTTGATGAGGTAACTGTCCATATTTTGGCTTCAACACAGTGAGACTTCATGACTCCCTTAGTTATTTATGTATTTACATATAATTATTAAGATTAGAACTTTGTGATTACTAAGTGGTTGTATTTATTGTTTTATTAATAAGGGAAGGCACTGGCCTATCCCACATAGCATATTATAATTTCTATTTTGCATATGGAGAACCAAAGTGAAAAAGTAGATTTAGGATGCCACCCAAGTGATCTGTGAATCCACAGCATGTCAAGACCTGTCCTCCAGTCATTGCAAGTGGGACCTGATAGGAGTACCCCACAGCTCAAGTAGAATGAGGTTGGTGCACACCAAGGACTAACCCAGATATGGAGATGAGGCATGATCAGATGCAGCACACAAGCTGAAAATCTCAGAGCCCTCCTGGGGCTCAGTCTAAACTGAGATGTAGTCTAAGGTCAAGGACAGAAGGGAAATCTGTAGCTGATGCAGGTCCTGAAAACAGACAATGAAGTCTGGTGCTTCCAACTGTTTGGCAGACCACATGGCCTCTGGCTCCTTCTGCCAGTCCCACATGCTCTAGTCTTCTTCTCACTGTTTCCAAAACCTTTCTGAAAGTCAACATCAGTTTTTCCAGCTGTCCTTGAAGTTGATCTGATTCATGGAGTTAGGTCCTGGACCAGAGCTAGGGCTGCACAGGAAATATTAAACCAGCAGCAAAATCATCCATCTTCATGTCTGTGTGAGTCATTCCTTCCTCCTTTCATGTCACTCATGCATCTATGAGGAGGACATTTTATCTATCCTTAAGATCTGTCAAATCATGATCTCTCACCTGTTTTCTCCATGTTTGTTGCTTTTACTCAGCTTTCTGTGGGCAAGAAGGGAAAAATCTAAAAATATTTTATGAACAATTCTCAATGTACAAATTTTGTATAACCATCTCATCTTTCAAAAGGTGCAGAAGCTTTACTATTTTTTTATTTTTTTAATTTATGAGCTGCAAGAAGTAAAATAAGCTGTGGATGCTCAATATACTAAAATGTGCACAAATAATGTCTCCTTTCAAGTTAAATTAGGGTCATTGCATTTCCAATGTCTTCCAATCACCTTTCTCTGTGACACAAAGATAAACTAGTTCAGGAAGGTGCACAGGAGCCCCTGGGGTCTACCAGAAAAGGTGACACTGTCAAAACATGAGAAGTCCTTCACTGGACATTTTCTGCCCTTGTTCCCTAATAATTTATGAACAACCATGTATGTTCTGCATAACAGACATCTCTGTAAAACTATGTGACTCAGTGGGAATTATTTAAATCCTATTTTAGAAAGACAAGCCCCTTGCATACTTCTGTCTAAGTACTTGGATATCTCTGTAAGAATTACGCAAGAAAGTGCGAGGGGAAAGGTGGAAGAGGAAAAAGTCCTTGTGAACCTGCTATGATGAACCAGTCTGCTAATTTGCTTATCAGGTCTCGCAAGCACTGTTTCAATCTAAGCAGGTTTCTGCACATTTCCCTGGGCATGGGATCTCCTCACTCTGCTTGGCAGCACAATGGATGCAACCAAAAAAGGAAAGAGAACAGGAGCCGAACTGATGTTTCTCATTGCATTTTTCCTTGTTCTTTTAGATGCTGTATATCGATTTTCCTTTCTACATTTGCCAGACAACATAATGGCCTTTAAAACAAGTAAAGTCTTGGAGAAGTGATTTTATTTTTTAATTCACAAACACCTCTTTTTAACTAGGTAAAGAAGCATAAATTTTTAAGTCTCTTGAGCAGAAGTAATGGAGTTTCTGAAAATGATGTTACTCCACGACTAAGCAGAAGAAAATGCCACTGTGTTAAAAACAGCTTGCCTCACACCCTGAAGCTCTCGATGCTATAAATAGAGGAGGCTGGCAGCCTACATCTCCCCATCTTCCACTGCATTGGCGCGCCGTACTGCTAGTGAGGGACGCGATTGCTGCGTTCACCTGAGGAGAGAGTATTCTGGTGTCTCATCAGTGTCTACTGAGAAAGGCCTTCCAATTGGCTGATTTCTACCCTGCTAGGAAAATTACAGCTGTCCTTGTTAAACCTCTTCTTGTTTGCCCAGACTGGCATAGGTGACAAGTGTGAATGGATACAGTGTGGGTGTGGCTGCTAAAGAAATAATAATAACAATGACATTAAAGGAAATATAACTTCATATCTCCAATCTTACAGGGAGAAATTAACAGAAATGAAATTAAATTAATGCAAACACTGCATATAGCCCAGATCTGTAATGCATAATTAAGATAATTTAAAAAAATAATTGCAGAACACAACCTCATGAAGAGAGATGCTAAAATTATTCTGCAATTGTTTGACTGTGTGTATAACTGCTAAACTTATTTTACCCTGTGGAAAATAAAGGGAGCATGAAGCACATGTAGCAAGGTTGTACTCATCCTAGGACAAAATAAAAGTGTTGCCAGGTTTCCCCAGAAGTGTTGTGGAACAAATAAAGGTTAAATCAAGTCACCTGGATGAGATGGGTGCTCAGATCTCAACTGTCTCTGAGCAAAGGAAGGCTCACACGCTTCAACAGCTGCAACCCTTTTGCTCAGACACTGCCAGCAGGGTGCCGAGAACTGGGACAAGGATAGGAACTGGCTGGGAAGATGCTTCACTAGCTCCCATCAGATACGGGCAGAAAGGTCCCCATAGAAGCCTGCCCACACCTATTTCTAAGGAAGCCCTGACCTCTGCCATCACTCCATTTGTTCACAAGGGCTTACAGTGCTGCTCTGTTGCCCTTCTCTTCCACACATAACCTGCCAGCATGGGCATGCTGGTACCTCTTCTTCTCCCACCCAGGCCAGGGGTATAACCAGCCTCACAAGGATTAGCCACATCACTGTCAATGAAATCCAGCAAGAGTCGAAGCTTCAGTGAACACTTTATTGAGAGCAAAAGAAAATTCTCTTTAATAAGTGCAGTGACAAAGCACCGGGCAGAGGCAGCAACTGAGCTGCAGATTTCTTATTTGTGACACCACAGCAGCAGCAATTCGGCTCAGCCCCTCTGCACCTCCCTGCAGGGTTCCCTGTCAGGGTCATGCTGCAAAATATGGCTGCTTCCAAGAGAGGAGAGGGACAGGCAAGAAACCACAACCGCATCCCCCAGGGATCCTAGGTGGTTTATAATTGCCTGTTGGTAGGTATGTTCTTCCACAGTGTGCATGTTGCTAAAAGGTCAATCGCATCGTCCTTAAAATTTCAGGGCACATTTGTGCTCTACTGAATGCTTTTCATTTCCCTTACAAGCTGGCATAGGGGGAGTAGAGCTGATTTTAGGCTCCAGGAGCAGTGCCTGCACTAGAAATTCTCCATTTTTTTTTCTCAGGCTAATTTTTATTTCCAGTCTCACTTAACTTTGGAGAACCTTCTGGTCAGCTTAGGTGAGAAGGTACCAAGCTGAAAATTTTTCCTTGCTGCTTTTACTGGTTTAGATTGAAATCAACATTGCTTTAAATATGTTCATGCGGGTAATATACTGCACTGAAAAGCTGAGGAGGAAAAAGAAGGGCAATGACCAATTCACCTGCCAGGTTAATAGCCTGTTTGGATAAGGCTAAAAACAAACTGTGGTTTTGACTGTAAGCAGCAATGTCCTCAGAGTCGGAGATGTTATTACATACTTGTGATCAATATACGTTACAAAGCAATGTCATTTTTCCTCTGCTTTAACCTCTGGAAGGTGCATGTCTCTAAAACAATAAAATAAGTCACAATATTTATAATTACAGGTTCAATATACTTTACTTAACATGGCTATAGTATGAATGTCATGAAGCCTAAAATTCAAATTATCAACAAGTAAAGCATTCAGAAAAAGGACAAATGAAATACAATCACAAAGGATAGCCCTGAATCAGAGCTTACAGCAAACAGAAACTGAAGTTACCTTGCAGCTCAGAAAGTGCAGCAGCCTGTATTCCCTCTTTAAACAAAACTACTGCATATGACTTTATGGTTCACAAAATATTTTGGACAAATGACTCTGGACACTCTCACCTGTCTAGTCCATAGAAACTATTCATATTTTAGCATTAACATGCTCAGTGCTGAAAATAATTGCATTGATCCTGAGGAAATGGACATTTATATTAACCTTTTTATTTTAAATAATCTTCTGTTCACTGAAGATAAAAAAACAATCTAGCAGATACACCAATGATTTCTTTGTATTATCATTGAACTCATTCTAAACCACCTCTTTCTTTCCTTTATTTCCATAAATCTGTCCTTTTTTCCTGCTTCCAGCTTTTCCTCAGAAAACACCACCTATTCCAGCATTCTGCAGTTTTGCTACTTCTTCATGAAGAGCACAAGCCATTTATCCCCATTAGTTGTTTGTGCAGTTCCCATCAGCAAGGTTCAGACAGACTGGAAGGCTCCAAATCCCATTGCCAATTTCCTGAGTTATCCAGTGCCAACTTCTTTCTGTCTCTAACTTTGCTACTGTCTTTGGTACTAGTCTGTAATTTTATGGCCGCGTAGAGAGCCAGACCTGGAAGAAGTAAGAAACAGTGCAGAAGTAGATCTACAGAATATGAAGAATATTTATAAAGGTATGATGTTTTAAACTGCTTAGACAAGTTTCTGGTACACAAAATGTGTTCTTTTTCTTAAGACGGTGTTATGATAAATTAAAGCTCTTACTGTGTGACTACTTATATCACATTCTTATAAAATTCAACTGTCACTTGCAAAATGATATTTATCCTCTTTTGTTTTATACTGTCAAGGAGACATAAGTAAAGGCTGCAGTGTTTTAAATTCCAGCTTTTAGTTTGGGAAAATACCAGCAAAAAGACAAATAGAGTTCAGTAAGACTGCAGATATAAGTGTCTGGAGCACCCAGGTGAGCTGTGCTGCTCCATCTGCACTCAGTTCTCTGTGCCAGGCTGCTTGGCAGGGGAAAGGAACGGACAGGACCCTGCTGTCCAAGCATTGCAGAAGACATGAATCTTGTCAATTTTGGACTGGATTCCCTGCCAGTTATCAAGCAAGCAGCCAGCAAACTGCAGCACACTACACAGCAATGTGCACACCAGCGTTTTTGTGCCCCACTGCCCTCCCCTGGATGGTGCTTGTTAAGGCATTTCTGTGGGTTCCCTGTCTCCAGGTACTGCAGAGACCATCACCAATGCACAAGGCTGACTGTATTTACACCAGCTGAAACACAAGCCTATGTTTACACACAGCATATCTTAGAGCAGCTTTAATGCATGACACAAAATTAAATCTCTCTCTCGACAAGTTATAGGAGCTATAACCTGGTTTCACAAGGGTTCCAGTTCTTCGTATTTCCATTACTTTAAGGTGCCGAACTCTAGCATTGTTAATTGTATTCTCAAGGGTTTGAATCACTTCCAAGAGATTTTATCACTGTATACTTCACATTAGACAGGACTGCAGTCATATTCAAAGCATACTGTGGTGGTCAACAAGAAAAAATACCTAAAATACAGATTTCTTTGTTACTAACAAGAATATTTTTTGCTGGATTAAATTCATATTTGGCAGCTAGTAACAAGATGTTATTTGCTCTTTTCTTCAAATTCTTCTTTAAAGATTTCCTAAAGTCTGTCCCTCTCTTTTCTCCTCTAATTTTCTTATATCCCTTCTTCAGTTTTGTTCTATTCTTCATCTTATCTACAGTAATTTCTTCCAGGCAAGATATGAATCAATAACTTTCAAAATGACAGTGAAATACATTTAAAGGGGGGAAAAAAAAGATGAAATATCTTACAGATGTCATTTATAGATTATATTCATCCAGTTTCATCAACTTGCAATCAATGATCTACAGGCATGAGAGTTTACAATTAAGTTTATCTTAATGTGGACAAAACCAAAGAACTGAACTGTAACACTTTTGCAACTTCCAAAGAAGCTTGATTAGAATAGCCTAAACAATATAGGTTCTCTGGGAGTCTCCATAAGGATCTGTGAAAAGCTTAGACTTGCTACGAAGCTGACCAGACCGTTGCACCTCTTCTTTCAGATTAATTTAGCCAGTCTCTGACGATCTCCAGAGCTGCTATCAAAATGGCCAGGAACTAGTTAATCCAGGCCTCAGTAAACCTACAGCTGCTTCAGAAAGCTGCTCCCTGGAAGCTCAGCAGCAGTGTCTGCTGACAATGCTTCACTCTTGTGCTTTGCCCTCACGCATGGCTGCCAATAGGAGGCTGTCACTCCTTCATAAAAGCACCAGCACCTTCAAAGTCATTTGTGAGAGTGACCTAGGGTACCTGAAGTCTCTGGTGCATGTCCATGTTTGAAGAGTTTACCAGCCTGTTGTTTGTTGGCTGAGCTACTGTAATCACTGGTAGATGGCTGTGGGCATACTGTTAGCCCATCCCAGGTGTAAAGTGATGCGACTTAATTGAAGCCTTTCAATTTAAAGTTAATTGAAAGAGGTTAATGCTAAACCATATTATCTCACAACTGCAACAGTCCAAGAATGGAAAATTACTATAGCTCAGCAGATGGGCAACAACTTAGTAAACCCTCTTAATTTCATTGTGTTCTCAAATCTATCTGGCCCAATGAAGATCATGACTTCACACAAGCAGCTATCTTCCACCACACCAAGGAAACCTCTGTAATGGAAAACATTTTAGTGGGAAAAGTTGGACAATTAATGGTTTACATACCTGCAGCTTGTTCCTACAGGACTCCAGAATAGCACAAACTTATAAAACCAAGGTAAAACTCTATTTTTTTAAACCAAAGGCTTCCCAAATATCTCAAAACAGTCACTTTAAATAGTGCCAGAAACTGATTAGTAAAGTGGACCCCAGATACCACTCCTATGCCTGTTAAAAAAGAAATAGTTTAAAGCTTTGAGCACTTTTACTTTGTTTCTAGTGGAACCAGTGACATGATTCAATGAAGAAACATAAGCATTTCTGGGAAAGATCCATTTGCTACCTTTTGGTTGGAGTCTGAAGCTTTTTTATTATGACGCTGCAATGCAAGCAATCATTTAATTTCTGGGCTTTTGTCCTGCATTTACATGGAGCATCAAAGCAAGCTTAATGTCATTTTAAAGATCATAATCTAAACTAGAAGATTTAAAATGATGCCCAAGACGACCTCATATGCCAGGAAGATAGGGAGAAAGTGTGATTTAATCAGCTGGCAGATTTTTAAAATATTTGTTCAGCACTTTTTTTTCTCCTCATCAAATTTACCAGTATCAGAGGAATTAAAATAAAAACTGCCTTTACAGATATATATCTTGCTTCTCCATATTTTCATGAAAAAGGACATTGATAGCAGACTTCAGATTTTGTGAAAACTCAAAAGAGCATTCAGGACATTAAAATAAAAAAGACCCTATTATCATTACACAGGTACGGAGGTACCAACATCACCGTGTGTGAGCCAAATGGTTTGGTTGGCGCATAGCCATGCCAGAGCTCCTCCCAGAAGAGAGGGCATCCTGATGCAGGAAGCAGCTCAGGGGAAGTCAGTCTTGTTTATGCTGCTCCTGTCTTCCTCTGAGAGAAACTGTGGTGCACCATTAGGACCATCAGCAGGGAATCGGCTTCATGCCTACTTCCTACCAACAGTAGACAGATGTGGCTCTTTTGTTCAGCCATTTTCCTCAGTCTGTCATTTTTCCCAGGAACCATGACCATTTGCAGTAGCCTGACATGAAGGTCACACAAGAAAATAGAGCTGTGCATTTGAATTTTGTATTTAATTGGGTCTCATTAGGACCTGCAGAGGAGTTTTTTTACCTGTTAAGTTCTTGTGAGTGAAATCATCCCAGTTGAAGCTGCATACACAAAACTTGGGTTTGATACTCAAGAACAGGGACTGGGAAAGCCTTCAGGTCTACTGTACTGTTGGAAAATTCATGTGCAAGCTAGAAAACACTACTTCTTTTCAATTCCTCGTTGCCCTTTAAGTCCTGGGATAAACACGGGAGGGAAGAAACACAAAGGTTTCTCATTGCATTCTTAAAATCCACATACTCACTGTATGATAATGCAGCGAGAGGGCAAGATTGACAAGCATGTTTTCAGACAGGAAGCAATGCAGGCTTCAAAGAGCCTACAATATATTTTAATTAATAAGGGATCAGTAGGAGCCAATTAAATCATGGCCATTCCAAACAGAGAAGATTGCTTTGCTCTTTTCCTGTGCTGCTGCACAGTGGAGTCTTAAATTTGCCAGTTCCTCAAAAAAACCCTTGCTCTATGCCTTTTCAAATTACTTTGCTTTTCACAGTCATAATTAAATGACAGCTAAGAAGCAAAGAAAACTTTTCATTTTTCAAGTTTAAGCTTTAGTTATCTGGAAAATGTTTTCAACGTTGGGCTTTATAAGGGTACATGGAGCCAACACTTCAAAACATATTTTGCTTGCTACTCCTAAATATGTAGTCTAGTTTATTGACACTCAAATAACTTGATGCCTTTCTCATGTTATATTCAGAAGACAGGCAGTTTAGGAAAAAAAAATAAAATTCTGTGTAGCTCCAGGTTATGTAGTCTGCTCCAGCATATCAATACTCCTGAAACAGTAAGTTATAATGTATTCTATCAGTCAAATCTATCCCCCCACCTTTTCCAGGCAGAGGCAAGCCTCACCTGAATTCCTAAAAAGGAGAGCTTTCACTCATGCTACTTTCAAGTAAACAAATTCAGCCTATTCATTTTAATTGCCTTGGAGTGATCAGCTGTGCATCTCAATACCAAAGTTAGGCTTTTCTTCATTCCTGGAGTTACATTTTGTAGCCACTTTCATTCTGTGAGGAAACGGTTCTAACAGACTCTGCCTCCAACACTGTCTTTCAGCCTGGGAGCTTAGGAGCTACTCTTCTTTCCACTATGCTTTCTTATTGCCACTCCTGCATCACTTATGGCTTCTTACCATATTCTCCCATTCTCTGGAGAAAGCAATGCCTTTGCACTTCAGTTCTTACTAATATTTAATAGCAGGAAAAATCAGGCTACTTTCCCAGGCTTTTGTTGACATATTGCTGGGTTCATCACTCCTCCTGGCCAGCCAAAAACTGTGTGTTGCCAGGCTTGTGTTCCTACGTTTAATTCAGGGGGCTTTCATTTTAAAATATGAGTCACATGGGAGTGCTCTCTATCCCTCAGCATTCTGTAAAGTCATGAGCTTCACTGCATTAGTAAAGTGTCTGTAGAGACAAAAAAATTTACAAGCTTAATCTGCAACATGCATTAGAAAAGGGTTTATAAAAAGAGAAGAGTTTTAGATTCCATGCTCATTTTGCTTTGCATTGCCTCAGAAAGTGGCATCTGAGAAAATCAGCAGAGATGGCTGTGGACTTCATTACATGTCTGCTAATTTCAGAGATACTTGCTGAGAATGCCCTTGTTTTTAATTGACATCTTGATTTACATAATTTTGCTCCTTTACCACTTTTACATATACCAATTAGCAGGCTTGTCCTACACTTTTGTATTTCAGTAGTCTGCTTAAGAAGGTGGACATACTACATAGTAACAATTATTTTTTCTGGTGCCCCATTCCCGTAGGGCACAGGGCATTGTCATGTGTGTGGGCATGGTAGAAAGCTGACTCACATGCTGCATCCTTTCTATTCCTCATTTGTTTTCCCTCAGGAAGCCCCAGTAACTTCACATGATTTCTTATCTTCTATTCTTAGGATCCTTTCTGTGAGGAAAAAACACCAGTAACAAGGAGCAGGTATCTCCTGAATTAGCTATTAACCACAAATGACCCATTTCTTTGCTGTTTCAGTAAGAGAAAAGTGGTAGAGAGAAAAGGGAACTATGCCAGCTTGAGTAATATTCACAGTAATGTCTTTTAAAAAAAGTATTCAAGTCTGCTGACTGCAGAATTTTTTTTAAAAGCCTGCTGTCAGGCTGGCAGTGGAAAAAGTCCTTCTCACCCTCTCAGATGCACACTCACGGCCCCAAAGGATGAGGTGACTAAACTGTATGTGCTTTGCCACTTTAGGCCTCCACTTTTGGATCTGACCTTTACCAGAATAATTTACTGATGGAAAATTAGTTATTTCACTGCTAAAAAAATTACATAGTATCAATGAGATTTGAAAGGGATGGCAGAGTGAAGAGACTAAACCTCCTGAAAAGACCCACGGACATTCTTAGGGGTAGTTTTGTATATTGTTTTCGTTACACTCCTGAAGCAATTAGGATTTTCCATGTGAGCTTTTCACATCTTTCCACTGGGAAACACTAGACAAAATATTTTTCCTTGCTCTCAATTTTGCTTCTTGATCCAGGACAGACTTGATTATATGAACTCTGCAATAAGCTGGCCTGGCTGCTGAAATGTGCACCAGTTTGATGGTGGTGACAAGAACTTGGTGGAGAATACAAAGTGGCATAAAACAACCAGTACAATTTCCCACTGCTATTTTTTTGTACTACGCTTTTTGAGGCTACTTAGGAAAATAGAAAAGCTCTTTGTGATAAGGATTATCTCCATTATAAGGCTTAGCAGTGAAGTAGTTAACTATGTTGATTTCTACATTGCTATATTTAAGTTTCAGATTTAACATCCCTCTGAAACAAATAGAGCTGATTATTCTTTTTAGAACACATTTTTCTTGTTCTGCAGACTGAGGTATTGTCTACATTAAGAACATTTGCACCATTATAACTCTCCTAATTTTAGTCACATCAATCCCACTCCTTGATGTAGACGAATTGTACCTAACCGCATCAGATAAAGCATTATTTTATGGCCATGCAGTCTGCTCATACTAGGCATTTTCAACAAAGAACAATCGAGTTCCATTAGTGCAAAGTTTCCCAAATGGGGAAAGATGATATTACATCACTTTGCACTAGCTTTGCGCAAAAAAAATAATAAGACCACCAAAAAAGCCCCACCAAATCAAAAAGAGTTAAAATGATTTCTAAAGAAAGGGAAGTAATAATTTAAAAAAAACCCAAAACAAAAAACAACAAAACCACATAAAACTCTGTACCTGCCTAGGACAGCCCCAGCCCAAGACACTCTGGAGTGTAAGTTCCTGCTGCAAAGGCTTCTCTGCTTAATAGATGTGGTGCATGGTCAAAGGCTGAGGATACAAACTTTCAGAGCAGACTAGTGATACATGTGACAATGCAAACCACTGCCTTCCACATCACCAGCCTCATGCTAAAGGGTCTTATGTTCCCCTGAGAAAGAACAGATATTTTCTGTTTGCATACTACCTAACACAGGAGAGTCATCTACCACAATATAAATATTTAATCCTAATAACTAGGGCGGTAATATCAAGGGGATATGTTAACATGATGCTCTCCAAAGCTCACAGTGAATAAGCAACCACTCTGTTTTCTTTTTTAAAAGGGAACAGAGTCTGACTTTCAAAATATAGAATCACAAGTTGACCAAAGAGTGAATTTCCATGCCCATTTATACCGTAGCTGAAGAGCCAAGATTTTCAGCACAAGGCATAACATGCAGCAATTTTGCCAGTGTAAGGAGTCAGACAATGAAAAAGGGGCTGGCAGCAGCAGAAATGGGGTTTTGCCTCTCTCCCCCTTCCCCTCCCCTCCCTGGAACACAACATATTTCTACCAGGAGCAAAAATAAATAAATCCTCAGTTGTCTTGCTGTGCCCAATTAGTATTCCATCCATGAACTGTCCCATCAGGGAAAAATGCCTCCCTCACACACGTGTTCAGGATAGCACTGATGGATCTGAGGGCCTCTCCAAACACAGTGACCATCTGCTAGGCAAAACATAGGGGTCTGACAAGCAGGAGCCATTCAGCCCTGTTGTTGGGCCACATTATTACATATTTGACAAGGGTAATGAGAGGCTGTCATTAACCTTACATGACAGTCTCCACAATGACACACACTAAAGCAAGAACAAAGAGCAGAACTCAGTAAAAAGGCACCTACTTCTCATTTAACCCCGGAATTGTCAGACACCATTATTGCTAATGGAGGCTGGCGGTCCTGGGGTTAATTTCCATCTCTGTGCTCTGCTTGTTCTCTTTTTGAAATGTACTCCTCATATGGTTAAGGAAGCAGTTTTATCAAGGCTATTGGGAAGGCTATGCATTATTTATCATAACATGCTGAGATGTAAGAACAGAGAGGGTCTCCTGGAGGAATGAACAAACAGACATATTTCATGAACCCTTCTGATGGTCTGAAAAAAACCACCATTTCTGAGATCAGCCTCTGATATTTAAGGTTATCATTGCCTAAGTGTGACATTTCTCTCATCTGCATTTCCTTCCAGGTTTCTGTCAAGCTTAAAATCACAAGGATGTTTTTCCTGGTGACCTTGTCACAGTCACCTGGCTTCATAATCACAGGGAAATCCCATAGAGAAAGTTAATCGGTCACCTGACTTTTAGTTGAACAGCAGATGTAGGGTGAGACAGCATTTACAATTTCAGGAAATAAAAGGTCATCGGAATATAAAAATCCCTGTCTCAGGTGTGATGATATGGGTTATAGTCCTTTAGCAAGTTACAGAGATCTCGTAACAGAGCTGCTTACCACCTTGGCAAGCCAAGGGATACATCTATTTCCATGGTGACCCACAGGCTTAACCTAGGATGGGGGGCTCTGGGAATGAATGCAAGCACTTGTTCAGACATATTAGGGACAAATGATAGAAGTGAAAGTGAAGATTATGTCTCACTGCAGGAGCCTCAGAGCTGATACAGCTGGGCGTGAGCTCACAGGAGTCACAAGGTTTGGGAACAGCTCGAGCCAATGAGAAAATAGGACATCAGGTGGTGGGGAGCTGCAGTACAAGGATGCTCAGAGCCATCAGGGGGAGGGGATGCCATCTCTGTGGAGAAGCTCTCTATAAATAGCATACAAAAAGCAAATCACTTTCTTTCCACACAAAGAAGCAAATGCAGCAGCATGAAGCTAGCCTTCCAGAGACACTGGCTGGGAGGTTGAAAAAGAAGCTGGATGAACAAAAGATTAATACTCGATGTAAAAAGTGGAAGGTAAAAACTGCCAATAGGAGGCAAACTATCCAAGAAGTGAGTCTAAGCAAGATTTTTTTTCTTCTGATGGTGAATTAACAGTCATCAAATGCTTACAGACTGTTCACTACTAGAAAAAGTAGAATATGTTGTATAAGCACATTTCAGATTACCGATTGCTTTTCCAAATGTATTGTACTGATCCTGCACAGAGCTGGATGCCAATATCATGTGCTATCCTTTCTGCTCTCTCACTGGAGAGTGTCCTCTTCCTGAGTCACCTGCACACAAGTCTGGTGTACAGCTAAATAAGTCTAGTTGCCGATCTCTTTTGTTATCTAGCCATGCAGAACATTTTCTATTAACAGCTGCATGATCAAACCATTGTTTTACAACTATCTGAAAGATCTACTGAAAACAAGGCAAAACACATGCAGAACTGAGTTCTACTTTGAAATTAAAAAAATGCCACTGAAGCATTTTTTACTTTACCCATCCTGTTGTACAGCTACAGCTACTGGCATTCAATGAGAAGTGGAAATACACAGCCCACTCTCCCCATCTCTTTACCAAGGTATAAGGCTAACCAGCTAGTTCTCCTCCCCAAGAGATCTTCCTTCTTAGATACCACAGGACTCCATTCATTAATTTCCCCAATAAATGTGCATGTCAGACCACTAAGGATGACTGAAGCATTTGTGCTGCAGTACCATCAATATATGGATTGTGCACTGTTCTCTGTCTTTCCATCTCTCCTTCCCTGCCCTCAGAGTTTACTCACTTCTATCCACTCCCTCTTGTTGTTTTCTTAATCTCAGTCTAAAAAATTCATGGCTTTAGCTGAAGACAGAGTAAAAGGGAAGTCTGCCTTCATCATCTGAGTCTTAATAAGCTGGTATGATCTCTAATAATAGTTGTAAAAAGATATGTTTTAGGACTCATTGATGGCAGCTTTAACAAGAATGACTGCTTCTCTCTAGCACATACAATGAGAAGGAAGCCAAATTACCTCTTAGTATTTGTTAGGCTAAGACTGGTGCAGATGTTCCCCTCTGCTTAGTTTAGACTCTGGCCATAAAGTTATGAACAATGGGATTGCAGTGGTTTGAAAGATATTAATTTCTTGCTAGTTTTTCTGAATATTTTATGTGCTAACCTTACAGTAGGAGAGAATGATTTATGAATGTAGAAATATCATCACTCCTTAGGAAATCTTCAAATGGAGCATATGCATAATATTCCAGTGACTTTTATTTCTGTGGAGAATTTGAAGAGTCTGTGTTATCAAGATCCCTCAGGACAACAAAAAAAGATTTGATATGTTTTTTCTTAAAGGGAATTTTAAAAGGCTTCTTTAACTCTAATTAGTAAGTCTACTTGGGAATTCTCAGATATAGTATCCCCTACTCAAAAAGGAATAATACAGAATAATTTTCAAACAAAACCAAAGTTGATTTCCTGTTTTAAGTGCACAATTCAGACTTTATTAAAGACCAGATCTGATGTCTCCATATTAGCATACAGTGAGTTCCTTCAGCATGTCCAACCCTTGATATTTTATGAAGATGATATCACATTTACTTGCAAGACCTATTTCCTTACAAATTCAATTATTTATGGGCCCAATGTTCTTGTAAGGTTATATAAGTCTATTACATTTTCATTTAATATTATAACTTGGCACTTAAATGTTTATCAAATTAATTGCCAGAATTGCTCTTTATTTTCTTTTCCTGAAGCTGAGACTAGTTGCTCTTTGTGCTGGTTTGAGCTGAAGTAGAGTTAACTTTCTTCACAGAGGCTAGTATGAGGCTATGTTTGGGTTTTGTGCTGAACACAGAGTTGATAATGCAGAGATGTTTTTGTTATTGCTGAGCAGAGTTTACACAGAGTCAAGGCCTTTGCTGCTTTCCGTACTGCCACGCTGGCAAGGAAGTTGGGGATGCATGGGAGATTGGGAGGAGACACAGCTGGGACAGGTGACCCAAACTGACCAAAGGGATATTCCATACCACATGACATCATGCTCAGTATATAAGGTGGGAGGAAGAAGGAGGAAGGAGGGACATCTGGAGTGATGGCGTCTGTCTTCCCAAGGAACCGTTGCGCGTGATGTGCCCTGCTCTCCTGGAGATGGCTAAACACCTCCTGTCTTTGGGAAGCAGTGAATTAATTCCTTGTTTTGCTTTGCTTGTGTGTGCAGCTTTTGCTTTCTCTATTAAACTGTCTTTATCTCAACCCATGAGTTTTTGAAGCTTTTACCCTTCTGATTCGCTCCCCCATCCCGTTGGTGGGGGAGTG
>NW_008662463.1:72068-91977 GCF_000695815.1 Acanthisitta chloris
TATAACTTTTCAAGAGATACGTATTCTGGCTAAGATTCTTCCTGTATTATGATATCAAAGAAAGAAAGATCATCATTATATAAATAGTAAAATTGTACTGTATGGCAGTCATTTAACCTGTTTTAAAAGCAACGATCAACTTGGTACAAAGTCAGGGAAATAATTATAGAATCATAGACAGGTTTGGGTTGGAAGGGATCTTAAAGACCATCTAGTTCCAACCCGCCTGGCATGGGCAGGGACACTTCACACTAGAACAAGCTGCTCAATAATATCTAATACCAAACTCTAACTGGAAAACAAATGAGGGATACCAATAGAATGTACCTCTGTTACATTTTGTATAACATTCAAGAACAGAGAACTGTTTTTATCACCTGCCCAAGTCATCCTTACATGCCCAGCCCTGGACCCATAGATCCATTGCATAGTTCACTGCATATGAAATAGATGCGAATGCAAGATTTACAGTATAACCTTGCCTTGCTGTTTTCAAAGAAATATAAATGTAAAAAGGTGGGAAAAGAAGTAAAAAATATCAATTTGAACAGAAATATCTGCTATCCTAGGGGAAAAAAGGAATTTGCATTCTTTGAAATATGGAACCATATAAAATGGTTTATATATTTTAATCAGAATGAGAGAGTTCATTCTACATCCTTAGCATATACAGGCAAGTTGTGCAAATATAATGTTCTGCCATTAAATTAGCTGCGAACGCTACCACATGAGTCAGGCTAAACTACATTTAATCAGATGCCTGATGAATTATGAATGGGTCTACCAAGCAATTGGACCATTAAGCATTAGATGAGACATAACTGCCCCAGATGCTTCACCTAGGGTAAACTCAAGTATTTGTATTCCAACTTTCTAAAAGTTGAAAGACATAGCAACGAAAATTTGTTGACAGGTCAAGAGACTCCAGGACTGTAAATATGCTTGCAAAAAGTTAAGACAGGAATTGCAGGCTTGCAACATGTGGAATAAAAAAAAAAAAAGTACGTGAAAAAATACACATTTTTCATCATCTCTGACAGAAATAACAACCATAATCTGACTGACAGAATTCTATTGAAATAAGTGAAGCAAGTAGCCACCTGAGCTAGAAGCTGCCGCTCTCAGGAAATGGCAGACAGCTTCGACTTAGACCTTGTTTCCATATAAAATCACGAAAAACACCATCCATTCTGAGCCAGGAATTCTAAGATAAGACAATAAAAAAGCACAGGAATCCTGCCAGGCACTATTAAAAGATTAGTAAAATAACTCTGTCGCTTCATGTGATTTTCACTATCAAAAGAGTTGGCACCATTGTGGATTTCCAAAAGTCAGAAGTAAAATTACTGATGGACAACGGAAAATTCTGACCTACCACTGTGGTGAACAATGACTTCAATGCGAAGAAACTGATCTCACTGTCCTGATGTCAGGGCACTGTTTCATCAATGGGTAGTGTAAGCAGTCCAGAGTTTAAGCTGTATTTCTGTCATTTCTCTCATGGCTCACAAAGGACTATTAGCTTTTTATAGTAAGTAGCTACCAGCATTTCTGCTGCACCCAGTTTCTCAATCTGTGCCACTGAAAGGAAGACAGTCCTGCATAAGACCTAAGTACACAAAATGAGGCAAGACAGTATGGCAGAACTGCTTGCTTATTATGGTCCTAATAGAAAAGATTCCAAGATGTAAATACAAAACAACCAGAGCTGCAGGAGTGCCTGAATTCAAGACTGTGAAGAGAAAAAGCAGTGTAGGAGCCCCAGCAACTGACTGGAGAGGAGCTGTGCCTTACATTTCATGAATTCTTTATGCTTGTGGTGGACATTTGCCCTGGAGGAGAAACTTACTGAAGGCTTCTTGCATATATCATATCACTGCAACTGTCCTGGTTTCCACAAGCTATGCTGAAAGTCTTAGTGGAAAGGATGATATATCTCCCCTTCACTCTGTGTGTGCCATCATGAGTCCCCTTGTTAGCCCACAGTGACCCGTTTCCTTCCCACACAGAGGTCTACAATAGTATGCTCCCTTTCCAAACACTTGTGGTGTTTGCAACAGCTTCTCACAGTTTCACTCAGCATGGTCACGTCTGCTCTGACCCTTCTGTTTCTCAGGACATCTCTCTCCTGCTGCACCTTCTCACCCTGCATCAAGGTAGATGAAACTTCTCATGCCAGCGGCATTGTGCAGAGGGGTTGCTGACAGTTCTTGGATCATTGTTATGCTGAGGTCAAGAGTAACAAATTGCTTCTCTGAGGATCTATGTCTCTAGCCCACAAGGACGCTGATAGTCCCTGCTCTTTGTGTTGGGAACTCTGTTGTGTAGGAATGCCTGCAGCAGTGCAAGCCTGCAGGAAATTCTCCTATTCTAGGAAGAAAATCAACAACCTGATCTACTGAGCTCTGTGGACATTTCATAGGAAACATGGTCTCTGGTGTTGCTTACTGGAGTCAAGGTTTTAGGGCATTGTGATCTTTTAGTTATCAAAACCAGTGGTCTTTATTACAACTGAAGTAGCTGGAAACTATCACACAATGAAAAACACTCAAGAATCAGATAAAGACTCAATAAAATGTTCTTTGAACTTCTGTATTGTACATACAAGAAACAAAATTGTCCAAATCATTAGAGCTCAGAAGAGGCCTGTAGCCTCTTCTGCCGGGGTACCATTGAACTAGATAGTTTATATGTGCTCTGAGTTTTTTTTGCTTTCTAAGAACAGCAAAGTGCTACAAGGAGTCATTCAGTTGTCAATAAACTATGGGACTTCCAAAGGTGGATAAGCGTCATTTCCTGTTCAAGTTTCTGAAGCAGATCATTGTCTTCTGTGCATGGAGGTCTCTGCAGTCTTTTGTGGAGTGGCAGGCTGTGCTTGGATAGGTGTCCTTCATCATGAAATCAGGAGAAATACAAAATACATCCTGCCCTTGCCCTTGATTCTAGGAATCAAGACCAAATTATTGCAGTGGTCAGAGAGGAAGACACCTCTCTCCCACTTGTTTAAATAACTCTCTGTTAGTAACATTTTCTTTCACTGTCAGGCAGAGATTTCATTTGTGTCCTGGACACTTACTCATACTGTACTTTCATAAGTGAAGTATGGGTACTTTATTGATGGTTATTTACACATCTTCCTACCCTGGACCATTTTCTGAGAGACTACTAGGGCCCACCTAAGTAGTGGCACACCATGTTAGTTGAACAAATTTGTAGCTTTGCTAGTGAAGTACTGTCAACAATTATTTACATCCTGAGGAGGGCATGAATGTCTGTCCTGTATTTGCTATCCAGTCACAAAGAAGAAAGTAACCCTGCACCATCTTGTTGGAAAACTACCAGGAATTTGAGCTCTGAGAAGAATGTATTTTTTTAAGTATTTGATTATGCTCTCTAGCACATATGATAATCTTCAAGTCACTACGTATTTTGAGGAAATTGGTTCCCCTACCCAAATGTAAAAGTAATTAGTATATATGTATGAGTTTCAGGTTGTAGGAATAAAAGCTGTGTACTCCAAGACTGAGGTGAGTACTTTAGCAGGAGGAATCTCCCTGCCATAAATAAAGCAATGCCAGATTTCTAGTACTAAAACAGGTGTTAGTGAGTTTGCTTGTCTCAGTGTTTTCGGTGACAATCTCAGATCATATGTGTGAGCTGCTAAATCTATTCTCTTAGACCTAATGCCAATTCACATGTTGGAATAGTGAGTTATCAGCAGTTCTGTTGCTTTGAATAAGAAAGCCAGTGTGCTGCCACTGCTCTGCCACTGTTGCATAATAGACTGACACAATCAGGAAAATGAAACATTATTTCTTCCCCAAGAGCCATCTAACCCTGCAAAATGAATGTTGGGACCACAAAGGACCTACAAAGTTTTCAGGAATTCCTTTTGCGTCACACTTCCCATAAGAATATTCTCAGTTCAGTGCCCTTCCCTCCTTCCACTTTGCCAGAGAAATCATTCAGAGAATGATTGTTCAAGTTGTTATAGGAACATAACACCAAAACCAGAAATTGGGTGTGACTGAGTGATGACACTGAATAATTGCTCTCCAGAAAGGCTCTGCTCAGCTTCATCTTCCCTCTTGGGAGATCCATAGATTTGACTTTGGCATTGACTGCTTCAGATCTGCCTCTGTGCATCCTCCATAGCCTCCACAGACCTGGAAGGCTCAACTCTGGAAGAGTCAGAAAGCTTACATTCTGCTGTGTGGATTACCTGTCACAGGGACTCAATCCAGTACCTGCTTTCAGAGTCCACCTAATCTACCCATTGTTGGGTTCCATACAGCAAAGAGTTACCTCTGGGTTAGGATGCTGACTTAGCACAGGCAAAAGCAGATTTCAACCCCTTTGCCATCCCAAGGGGACAGAAACCACCTCTCAGAAGTTTTACTATACTTTGCAGCAATGAAAGACGTAAAAGCACTTCCCAAAATCATCTTGTTTAAGTTCTGCCACCATTCAGCAAAGAATGTAAAATGCACTGTGCCATGCTCTGACTAGACCAACTGCCTGAGCTCTACTCGTATGACAGGTTTTGCTTCAAACTGTCTTCTTGGATTGCAGGTAGAAAGTTTTATTAATGGCAAAAAACAATGGCAATCATTTTTTTAGGAACTAAGAAATTTTGGACACACAAAAAGGTCTGGTACCTTCATTCCACACCTTTTATTGTATGTTCGTATGTTCCTTTCTGCCAGTAAAGCACTGTAAAGGGAAGATGGTTGTAATCAGATCATTGGCTAAAACAACTGATCAATAGCAACTGCATATGCTGCAAAGAGCCTTTAATGGCTCTTAATCCCCATTAGGCTGAGCTGGAGGAAGTTGAAGGGGAAACTGCATCACATTTCAACCATTTATAGCAGCATCCTGGTACTTGAGCAGCTTTCAGGGAATGGGAGCATTTGTTCTGAGGTGCTCTGGGACAATCATCAATAGGATAGGAAACTATTGCATCATTATTATCCAGGAAATACTTTAGGGACTCTCCAGGGAATTGACTCCAAGGGTTATAATTTTTTACCAAGAGTTTATGTAGCAGATGAGTACCATGTGAAGCTTTTCTACCATTGCCAATTAAACATGCTTTAGAATATATTTGACACAATTTAAAAAAATCAAAAAGGCCAGTTTTAATAATGTATGCCACCGTACTCTCTTTAGGAAGAGCTCCTTCAAATAAACATTCTTAGTCTTCCTGACATGTTTTAATGCAGCCACATAATGACAAAAGTCTCAACATATTCTTCGACTGCTTCCTCACTAAACTAAAAAAAAATCCACACTATGCTTTACAGTACACCTACAGGTGGCTTGAGAACGTGTACTCGTGTCTCCCAAGTCACTCCCCTGTGCTGAAACAATTCTACATGCATGCTTTTTCAGCCCATGCATTTTGTTTTGCAAAGAGAAAAGACCAACATTAAGAACAAGGACCTGTACCATCCATTCCATAGATACTAGGTCTATCACAGGACTCAACACAAATTCATAATGAAACCAGTGCTTAGTTTACCTGGTGATGTATTTTGCACTTGCCTGGTGCTGACTTTGAGAAACATAAAGCATTTGGAAACCAAATTAAGTTGCAAGCTGCTTAACCTGAACAGTGTGCTGTGGGCGATAGCCCTTGGGAATGATCAGATTTTGTTCCAGTTGCATTCAATATGGCAAGAGGGGAAAGCTAGATAAAGTTTGTCAGGGCTGTGACTGTGATATAAGGTTAAAGAAACTCTGCTCCACAGGCCAGGGGTCTGTGCATCTCTACTCCCTGTGGGTACTTGGTATGCATTTAAAGAAATTCAGCAAAGCCTATTTCACTGATGAGATCAAGAGCTGTACTAACTGCAGTTTCTCTTTACCATGACAATTTTTTTGTAGCAAGTGGACTCTGGTAATGTCTGTGAGTCTTTTGATGGATAGGAGAAGTCTACTGTTAAATGATACATTTTGCAAAATGGCATCTGTGCAGCAGATATTTTGAGCATTGCTTAAAGAGAACAGTATTGAAATAGCAGCTGAGTCTCTGGTTCTCAGAGGTCTGAGTTGTGCTTATCTTCAGTGTCTAGAAGAGTTCAGGAAAGAAAGAGGCAGCTCTGCATCAGTGCAACTCAGCTGGCACTATAGGCAGTAAAACACTCATCAAGCTTACCTTAACTATCACCTGGCCTCAAGAGGCCCCACTGCTTTCTTGTGAATTGATTTTGCAGCTGGAAGGAAATTTCCCCTTTGCAACTCCAACCAACTCAGAGATATCAGACAAGTATCAACTTTGAGAGGAACATATCCAGGATTTTTAAAGAATCTGTATTTCTTGTTTCTTTAACTGCTTATAGAAAAAAAAAAAGTTTCTATCCTTTCTGGTTTAGGATGCTCTGCATACATTTTAGGCACAGAGATACTGGGTCAGTGTGTAGTATCAAGGGATTAGTATCATCTCTTGGTGAAATGTGGCCATCAGGTTATGTTTTTCAAAGCAATTACACAAATGTGACACTTTAAAAAAAAGAAAAAAGGGACTCCAGAGAGCCATCACTCTAGAGTAAATCTTGAAAGTCACCCAGTTATTCTTCTGCACTTTCCATTGAAGGCTCCTATCAAAGCCTTGTGGAGGCAAGAATAATACTTCAGTGGACATTGCCTACAATGCAATGAGAGGTGCCTCCTTTAGTGAGCAGACTGGGTTTCTTTGCCTTCATCCTGCAAAATGAGAGATTCAGAAACTGAGGATCTCAGTGTTCCTAATGCTTATACTGGCAGTTTTACCAGTAAGGCTAAATATAGAATTTTGTTGAATTGAGCCTTATTCCTAAGGCTTCTTGTGTGTCATTTAAGCTTCTGATGGCTAAATAACATCTGCAGTAATATGAAGAGATTACAGAAAAGCACCAGCCACTGGAACCAAAGAGGTTATCCCATAGTGCTGTTTTGCAGTTTGCTTCATAGATCCCTCATGAAGTCCTCTGCCTTCCTAAAATAATACATAATTAGTATTCAAGACACATGCTTTCTACTAGCAAATGGGAATAAAGTATAGCAGAATTCTTTTAGAATGCTGCTTCTTTTAGAGTTTTTCTATTTTGAATCTTCAAAATGACAAATGCTTTGTGAGAGACTTAGGAATCTGGAAAGAGGTTTGCAGAGGAGAATGAAACCATATCTCTGATCCTTCTGTATTCTATCCCTTTCAAAATAAATACTTGAGCTTGCCTTCCTGCAAAAATCAGTACAAAGCCAACTCACTTTTTGACAGTTTTATATAACATCCTGCTTTGTGGAAATATTTTGAAAAGTTTATTTCTGTGTTGTATTTCTACTAGGCTAATCAAAGCAGTTAAGAATTTTAATAAACATGACTGGATAAAACCATACATCTGTCAGAAAACACCAGCAATCCACAATATTATCTGCAGTTTTACACACCAGGAATTGAGATAGCCGATTGAATAATTCTCTAAAGTTAAAAAAAAATGGGTGTTTTTTGATAAACTGCATATTCCAAATTGTTGGAGCTTCTCATGCAAGGGACATAAAACCTCCTTATCTGTCTGGGGATCTGAAAGGGCTTTATTGTTTAAATGACATCCTCTGCAGTGTGTGTGTATTGAGGAGATGCAGGAGTCTGTAACAGTATAAGGATGTATGAAGACACAGTCTTCTAGGCTGAGCCTGAGCTCCTGAGGATAAGATGTGGCTCTCCAAGCTGGGCTGCAAGGATGCCTGGGGCTCTTGCAGAGACTGAGACCAGGGAGATGAGCTACCTGCCCACAGATGGCAGGCACTGGTGAGGGTCTGTGTGGCATCAGAGGTGAGGAAAGAGGTCCCCTGGAGATTATGTGAGTTGTCATGGAGACAAAGCCGCAGCCATATCTCTGTGGTATGGCCAGAGCTGGTGATGCACAGCATCACATGGCAACAACAAGGGAAGTGCCAGGGGCAGCAGTAGGGCACAGAAGCCTCTTCTGTGGCCTGATTTGGTGTCCAGGGAATTTTGCCATTTATGTGAGGCTTAGATGTGGGACACTGTGGAGGCTTATCTAGCCCTCATGCTAGAAGCCCTACGGCTCTTCTGCGTGGGCACCTATAGTACCACCAGAGGAGGTATGGATTATGCCAGGAGTGATTCTGTGGCTCTGGGGTCCAGGATATGGAGATACATTGATGCCTCATTGGACCCACTAGAGAAGGACTCAAGGAGGAGTGGATAGATTCCACAATTCTATGCATCAACAAATGTTGGTACAGCTGGGGTTGAAATAAGAGATTTGAATTTTAGGACCCTGGGATCTTCTCTGAAGAACAAAAACTGCCAAGAAAAGACAGGATCCACCAGAACAAGTAGGTAGTCTTTGCCAACAAACTGGCCAACATGGTGAGGAGAGCTTTAAACTGGGAGTGATGAGGATCATGATCATGTCATCCCACAGAAGATGTGGACTGGTTTGGTGAGCAAATGGTGCAGGGTAACGGGGAAAAGAGAGACTTTTAATTATCAAAACAGGGCAGAAGGAAGTCCACCCCAAGTGCATGCGCACAGATAAGGAAGTACCAACAGGACATGGAGGAAATTGTCATACCTCTTTTAGGGGAAAAATCGGCATGACTGGATGCCTCTCTGGAGTGCCTGTACACTAACAAATGCAGGATGAGACAGATCACATGGCTTGAACAATGCAGTGACTGAATGCAGACTCTTTGGGAAGGACATACCAGGATGCTGAGAAGTGGAGTTGCCCTGCACATGAGAGTGGAACAGGGATGCATAAAGCTCTGCCTTAGGATAGATGAGGAGCCAGCTGAGAGTTTGTGGATTTAGATTAGCAGGAAAACCAACATGAGCAATATTCTCATAACTATTTTTCACAGAACCATGATCAGGAAGACATACTATGTGAGTCTTTCTTCAGAAAAGTGCCTCACATTTGCAGGCCCTGGTGCTCATGGGAGAATAACCAACTCAGTATCTGCTAGAAGGACACCACAGCAGGGCATAAGCAATTCCAAAAGTTTCTAGTGTGTCTTAGTGGTAACTTCTTGACACAGGTGATCAAGAAGACAGTGATGGGGTGTGATTTGCTGGACCTCATAATTACAAGCAGGGAGGAGCAGGTGGGAGATGCAAAGGTGAGGGATAGCCCTGGTTGCAGTGGCCATGGGATCGTGGACTTGATGATACTGCAAGAACAACTGCACATACCAGAGCACACTGGAGGCCAACTGTCTGGAAAATAGGTCTTCAAAGAAAGGCCTTGGGAACACGGTGGACAACAAACTGACCATGGACCAGAAAGGCACTCACACAGATAAGGCAGCCAACAGCATCCTGGGCTTCAATAGGCAGAGCTTTGCCATCAGGATGAGAGAAGTGATCCTTCCTTTCTGCTCAGCACTGATCAGACACATCTGGCACTCTGAGTCCAGTTCTGGGCTCCCCAGTACAAAAGAGGCATGGATACAGTGAACAGACTCCAGAGAAGGGCCACAAAAATGAAAAAGGGACTGCAGTATCTGGCATACAGAGAAAGCCTGAAGAAGAGAAGTCTTAGCAGGAGGATCCTAGCAATATGTGAATGTCTGGAGTAAAGAAGGAGTAAAGAAGATGAAGCCAAATTCTTCTCAGTGGTACCCAGTGGAAAGATAAAAGGCATCAAGCACAAATTTAAAAATAAAAACCAAACATTTCTTTTGCTACAAGAGTGGTTAAACAGAAGCACAGGTTGCCCAAATTGTGGAGTCTTCATCCTTGGAGATAACCAAAACCCTTCTTTGCCATACCCTAAGAAACCTGGTCTAGCTGACCCTGTTTTGACAGGGGACCCGAACGAGAAAATCTCCAGAAACACCTTCTAACCTCACTGATACTGTGATTCTGTGAGTCATTTAGTGTGGGGGTCAGTAGTCACATTTTTGTCTGTAGGAAGGAAATGTCACAGGGACTGGAGCAGTACTGTAGTCACAACTAAACTTACAGAGCCAGGAGCTCTTCCAGGATCCCAGTTCTGTGTTCATACCCTGGCAATAGCTTGGAACAGGGAATACTCCTGCATCTTCTGCCTTGATTTCTGCTGGAAGGGAGCCACACCACCGTATCTGGGGGTTCTGTGAAGTCAATTCCCCTACGTGCACTAATGATCTCATTTTCCTTCTAAATCAAGAAGTTTCTAGGGGTTTCTATGGGACCAAGTTTTCTTACCCCGTCCCATAAAGTCCCAGCTGGACATGCAGAAAGAGAAAATTCCCATGCAGTTCTTGCTCATCCCACAGAGGAATTTGACAAGGCTGAGAGTCTAAGACGAGTCCAACAGAGACAGAAGAGCACCAGACTGAAGTACACACAGCAACCCGAAAGCTGACAAGCTGTTGCATTCTGTAGCAGATGCAACTCTAACAGGGTATGTGGCTTCATTTCTAGATATAATGAGTTGCAAACACACACAGGGAGTGCTGTTTTTGTGCAAAAAATATCTCCTCAGTTAATATACAATATGTGCACTGGATGAATGTGTACTTCTATTCCCATAATGCAGTGAGAGATCACAGAGAGGAGCTGTCACACTTTAGTGGACTGATAGTGATTATTTTGGCTGTTCATATCACTGCTGTTTATTCCTTGTCTGAAAAATACACTCTGAAAGCTAATGCTCAGAAATCAAATAAAAGGATGTCTCTTTTACCTCAAGAAGTACAGTTCCAGGCTGTTTAAATGGATGTACATATTCTGCCTGAGGTACGAGCTGGTGGGATGCACTCACACTTTCTGCACAAAAGTCTGGAAGATGAAGTGATGTATGCACCAAAATGCAGATGAGTTGTTGATCAGATACATCTCTTCTGTGTACTCAAGCGAGGAAGCAGAAAGCAGAGGGAACAGTGACCACGCATATTAGGAGCTCCAGAACAGATTAAATGTCATCAAGAGGGTGTACAGGCAGAAAAATTCTTCCTCCAAAACAACACAAAGGCAAGAATTGAAGATCGGGTACCAGACAGCTACCTGGGTAAGGCAAATTCACTAACTAAACAAGAATATGCTATCAGGGCAAATAAACAGCACATTCAGGCAGATACCCATGCATGTGCATAATTCTGTCAACTTCATTTTACAGCATTAACATATGAATGACAAGCCTCACAAGCATTGAAGACGAGATGTTCAAAGTAAATTAAGTTTCTAATATAGAATACAATGAAACATGAAGGAAGAGTTGCTATCAGAAACAATGTTGGTGAGAAAAGCATCTGAGACATTATAGATGTACACAGTGGAATCAGTATCAAAGATGTAAGAAAATAGAAGAATAGCAAACTTTTAAAAAGATACAACTGGTTTTTTCTTCAGTTTGAGTGTTCAAGAAGCTCACATGCTGAGCAGCAAGGCCCACTACACTACAAGCATGTCCTCAGCTGCAGCCTCCAACTCAGGAGGAAAATTATTTTAGGCACTGGCAGTAAAGGGAGACAAGGCTGTGATGGTAAACTTGTTTTCAATGTTGTCATTAGTGTTCAGATATTGAATTTTTATTAGCTTTTATAGGGTAATAATGACAGAATTAGGCTTGCAGTCTTTGACATAGGATGCCATATTTCTACTGCCACAACAAATTGCAGAATCATGTGCCTGTTCAAGGTACTGAAAAGATCAAAGTGGGTAAAACTTCCTTGTCAGAAGCAACTTTTAAAATCAACTTCTTGAGGATGTTCCTCTTGCTGTGCCCTTCATTTCAACTATATTTTGCTCATAATTCTGCAAACTGGCACATTTTGAAGCTTGCCACTGGACTCTGAATCAGATTAAGATGACTACCCAGTACAGATGAGAATGGAGGAAGTGGAAGAGGAAGAAACTAGGTCCACATTTAAATCCATGGTCTAGGACTACTAAAAGACACTGATTGCTCAACGAATGAAGACAATTGTGTTTTGCTGCCTAAAGTCCCTGATGATTCTGAGAGAGAGAAAGGAATAAAGGGCTTGATGTGACTGCAGAAGAGAACAATATTTTTAAACTTGAAAAACTGTTATTAAAAACACAAACCACCACACTACTGGGATATTCAGTTTACAAGGTAAAGAGCTCAAATTTATGAAATGCCTCAAACCATGTCTACAGATAACCTGCAACCTGTACAGGCAAATACACATTATTAGAGTATACTTAATTGTATCACTTTATATGATAAACACGGCATATCTTGTTAGTCTGCAGTACTCCTGCCTCATGCAATTTACTGGACACATCATGTCCTAAGGACAAATCAAGATGAAGTGAACAGTTATGCAAAGGATTCCCATTTCTGGCTGGTTTCTGAGAAAGGGACAAAAGAGGTGAAACAGGATGAAAATTTCCAGAAAAGAAGCTGTCTTCCTGATTAAATCCCTTGACTGTCATCTTGATCTCTGAATTTTTTGTCTGTCTAGATCATAGGTTTCTGTGTGATACTGATCATAGCTTTTGTGCAAACTCTTTTCTCTGTGATCACTCCTGTTTCATTTTCTGAGTGTCCAGTCTGAAATAGCCAGAGTATTGAACTCTTATCATTGTAAAAGTTTGATATTAACTATGCTCTGAATACACAGAAGGTAGCAGAATGCGCAGAAAAAGCTAGGTTCTAGTCTTGAAAATTATCCTCTAAAAATTAATTGATATAGAGCAATTTCGGCTTTGGTTTCAGTGCCTCTGTTCCCAGTTCGTAAAACTGAGACACCATCCTGTTATCTGGCTAGTGTGTTGTATAAATAAAGTAATTAATATCTACAAAGACATGACTATCAGAATCAGATAAAAGACTCTGAAAAAGTAATACATTCATGATCAGTACAGTTTTTGGATATTAAGCATTAAATGATGTATGGGACCACTCACCAGAAGAGGTTGAAGAAAAACTGTTGTGGATCATGTGGATTAATTACTCTATCACAATGCATGTACACAGTTTGCAGATACAAGTCTGTAAGGTACCTTAACTCAGGTACTTCCTGGCTGTCAAGCACCACCAGTCTTTTCAGGTAAGATTTTCTGGGATTTTTAGAGATATTTATATACCTGTAAATATTTGAAGTTTCTACATGGACAGTTAAGAGCCAGATATATCAATCTGCATTACATAGATAAGGAATTGAATCTAAGCCACATGAATCTAGACAGAGAAAAAAAGATCTAAAGAATTTGGAAAATTCTCTTTTTTTTGCAGTAAATCATATTCCCAGATTATCCAGGTTAAGGGAACATTTAAAGGAGATTTTTTTTTTTAGATTCTCAAATGTCAGCTACAGAAAACATGCCCTGGACATGCACAGGTTTGTAGATTTTGATCTTTTTGCTTTGTGGCACCCTTATCAGGTCTCCCATATCTGAAAAAATGCTAGTCAAGATACAAAAGCTTGAACCATTGTATAGTTCAGACAACATAGTCCCAAGGGGTTCAGATAATACCCATTTTCTCTGCTCTATTTGCTGCTCCCTGAAGTCAGATCAGAGCTTATTTTCATAGCCTTCAGTATACTACACCAAAAATTATTCTTAAAAATTCTCATCTTTGGGTGCCCTCTGTCACTTGTGAGTTTCCTTGCAAGGAATGACATGTTCACATGCATGGGAACAACAACTCAGCAGTTGTCTCAGCAGATAGATGTGAAGTGCATGTCCCTTCAGAAGGCATGAAAAATTCTCACTTTTTTATATACAGCTACCTAAACTTAGTGTATCTGCATGTCTGCTGCATCATTTCCATTTTAGCTAACAGCAAATGTATTCGAAAGTATGTAGCTAAACTGCAGCATAAGAAAAATTTTGGGGTCTGGAAATGGTGTGATAATTACACAACAACAAGCTGGATATCAGAATGCTGAGCACTGTGTCACTACATCAGGATTGAAGAGATCAGACAAAAATGAGAGGGGCTACCACACCCCACCTGAGACTACTCAGAACAGATCTTGTTACGGTTGACCCTCAGGTAACATCACTGTTGCTAGGGAAAAGTTTTGGAGCTGTGATATAAATAAATAAACTATGAACAAGGTCAATTTTTCTCCAACTGAAAAGTACTTCACCTCAAAAGGACAACAAATCTCTGAGTTTCCTCTGGTCCTGGCAATTAGACAAAAACCTATATTTGATTCATAGAAAATAAACAAATAAACCAGCATTCCTGATCTGAATGTTATTTTTCTTTTTTGGGGGCTTACTTATAAATTTATACCTGGCAATTTTCTTTACAGAGGTTTTTACTTGATGTTCTGCTTTCTCTGATGAACTTCAGTCATGTACAGTACCTGTTTCATTAGTGTCACTTGGCTTTTCATTAGACAAGGAAAATGAGCCTCTACAGCATTCAAGGAAGAGACCAATAAAGATATATTACTGTCACTTCACTCAATAAGAGCAGATGGGTCATAATAGTATGGCTGATATCAGTACATTTGTGGAGTCATTTTTTCTTATCAGGCAGTTAATGAAATGAATTTCTATCATAGCATCTTTAAAATATAATACTCTCACAACCATCTTTAAAGACCTATTTTGAACCAAATATGTTATCTATCAAAATATTCATTAAAATTAGGTGCAGGCCTACAGGAAGAGATAGATTAAATCATTGAGGCATCTGGGCCTCTTTTTACTCTAATGTGACCTCATTATATCGTAATTTGTTATTGCAGAAATTTAATTTTCTGATGCCATGGAATTATTGAGGGTCTTCCCATATCCAGCATTTTCACTCTACCTAATTGTAAACTTTAAGATCATTTGGTATTTGATACTGGTTGGCTTCAAGATTGGATAGGAAACCAATACACTGTAAATGAGGAAGCACTTAATGAGAAAATGTGATGATGTCTATTGACTATATTCTGAGATAAGATAAATAAATAACAGTTTCAGTCCTCATCTTCTCCCTGACACATTTATTAACTCTGTTCAGAGCAGATGCTTCATTGCCTCAATATCAAGCAAAAAGGGAGCCTACCAACACTACCACTGAGCAGTCACTGATCCCAGAGTTATGGAGAAGAAATTACCTTACCTGTAAGCTTGACAGCTGGACTTTAAATATTGCAGGACTGACATGAGGGAAAGACAAGCACTCCTGCTAAGACATGCACCCATAAGATTTCATGCAGTTCCAGAGTTTTTCACTGGTACACTCTTCCCTCCCACTTAAATATACTGGAAAAACTAATTACTTTCATGGCACTATATTAATCCTCCTCTCCAGCTGAGGCATGACACTGAAAGGCTTCAAATTTTCCAGGAATACATGACCAAAGTTCTATCATCTGCCAGTTTTTAATGGCAGGAAGTCTCATGTGATGACATTGCCCTACAGAGAAGGTTCTTTAAGTTTTGGACACTGCATAGCTGTTGCTTGTGGAACACAAAACCAAAACACCTGTTAATGCATATAGCTCTGGATTCAAAGCTATTGCAAACTGCAGTAGAATAACAAGAAGCACATACCCTAAGTGAATAGTATTCCAGTGTTTCTAAGGTTTCCTACACCAATCACAAAATGTACTTCAAGGGCTTAATCAAAATTGGTGCTTGGTCGCTTTGGGACAGCTCCTGTTGCTCTGAAGTTTGAAAAAGCCTTGTGCAAGATCGAGTCTTAAAGAAGAATTTCCCCTTCAGAATGAAGACCAAAATAGCCTTATTAAGCAATTAAAAAAACAAGAACAAACACAAGCAAAAAACAGGTATGAGCAACTGATCTCTACAAATACAGCAACATGAACAATGCATCCAAATTTCATGTAGCTTTGTCATGTACTAATTTACACATATATTTGTGAAGGCTAAAATTAAAAATGTTAAGACAGTTCTAAATCAACACAGAGCATCAATATTCATGTGCAAAATTTGGCCATGGGATTTAGCTTCATTTTCTATGAGTACATCAACTTTTAATTCTTTAGTGAATGAATGAAAATACCTTTGCAATGGTGTTCCAGATTAGAAAATAATTTACAATACAAAAGTTATCATTGCATGGCCTCAACATACAGAATAATCATCTGGAATGTTCAAATTTTTTAATGGGAACAAAAAGTCTTTTATTTTGCAGTCTGCAAGTGGATACAGTAATTCTAGATGTTAGAAAAAAACCCAAAGGACATCACATGCATGTAAACTCCCTGATGTAGCTTCTGACAGGTGTGTTTAAGCAAAACCACTTTTCTTAATTATCTTGTAGCTCGATACTCTAATAATTATTAATTTCAGCAAACCCATAAATAGCACTTAAAACACAAACTCCATTTTTAATCAGTGAAAATGGCCATTTGTTGAAAAGGTTTTTTGAGTAATAACTTTGCATTCTTATTAGTAATGTAGATTAATAGGAAAATCAAAACTATATTAATTATACCATATTCTCATTATATATTAATAGACTCAGAAACCAAATATTTTCTGCCTTGCAGACTGAGGTGTAATATTTATATGAGGCTTTGCAGCAGCAGCCAATATGGCACTTAGCTCTAATGCACCTACTTTAGAGTATTGACTTGATGCTCCTGGGACCTGTGAGCTCAAATCCCAGATGGGAATGCAAATACACTGCACTGAGCCTCCAGGACAGTGTCTTGGCGTTTTTCACTTCTCATAAGGAGCCAAATTTTGTCAATGTGTGCAGTTTTTGTTTTGAGACATCAGTTTCTGAATGCAACACGTGTCTTAACTCTATTCCAGACAAGACTATAGAATGCTCTTGCTTCAATGGGAGAGAGACCTGAGAAGATGCAGCATCTCGAGGTCAGCAATATGCAGCTTTATTATTAAACAGGCATTTACAATCCTCACACAAAGCTGTGACTTGAAGTTAAACCTCATCCTCAGAGCATGGTAACAGGAATGCTGCTGCTTGCACTGCACGCAATGTATTTGCCTGGCCAGAAAGCATGGTTCCTTTGGCAGCTGATGGGATCCAGTGTTTGGGTTGTTTTTTTCTGGGTATAAACTGAGAGCCAAATGTCTGATCGATTGTATCTCCATGACAGCAGCTCTTGTAGAGCAACAGCTTAAGTCAGATGTCAGACTTGTGACATTACTTGCCCACTGATTGTATCTGCAACTTAAGTGAATTTGCTGCTTCTTGATCTAGTTTTGTGGTCCAAATTGTTTATTTTGAAGACTGCTAAAGATGACAGAAGGTGCCAGCCAGATGCTGAACTCCATTAATGTCAATATGGATCTTAACTATGCTGATCTACCCTGCCAAGGATCTTTGTACTCACCTCAGCCCCAGGACATTCCTCGAAAGGGTCTTTAAAGGAAAACACTTTCCCTTGAGCGTTGGATCTGCTGACTGATATGGAGGAACCTTGGGAGCTCATAACAGCACCGCTTGCATGTAGCTTGCCACATCATTATTGCATCATACAAGGGGATGGGCACCCATCATATCACTGGTTCTCCCTGCCATATACTTTCCACATCTGCAGTTGCTGTCACATATCTGGACCACTGTAACCTTTTGAGTTCAAACAGGAAAGAGAGGTTGAGGATATGACCCAGTCCTTCTCCTGAGCCCAGGAGACTTAAGGAAAGGTAGTGACATTGCTGGAGTCTCTGTGAACTGCTCATGCCTCTCAGCATGAACCTATTGGATACTTCCTCCCACAGTGAGCTTGGGTGGTCCATTAGCCATATTTACAGGTGAAGTCTAACAATCCATGCTCAGGTGGAGATTTCAGGTCCCTCCCTTACAAAGTTCTAACCCAACGGTCAAGCAGGGAGTGATGTTCCTGTAAAGAGAGAGTTAATTCCTCCCTCCTACAAAGGAAATGGCAGATCCCCATGCTTGGTGACTGCTCTTCGTCTGTTTTTAGCTTTTCTAAGTTCCTTTCCTTGACTTCACCATCCTCATAAGTGTTTGCAGCTCAAGCTGTGTCATCTGAATATGTCATTAGCCACTGAATAGCCGAGTGAGGAACAGTCAGCTGGGGAGGATTCAGGACTATATAATACTGATCTCTGCCCTCTGTGGATTATAAGCATTTTTCTAAGTGCCTCTAATTTTAATCTCCCAAGCTGTGGCTTGTACAAAAATATATTCAATGGCCTCCTCTCTAGTGTAATATCTTTATATTAAGGATTTTCTCTTTCACCTCAGGAAGTCAGCTTTGTGGCAGACCATCTCATTTAAAATCAAGTGTAACAACAGTGGCATTTTTCTGTGGAAAATTGGAAGTACCACAGGTGATAGATTCAGCTTTTGCCTCTGTCTGGTTACAAGTGTTAGAGAGAGAAAAAAAATCATTTTGAAACACATTGCTAAAAGTTCAGATCTTTTCAGTTAGTGAAAGTAAGTAATTTACTTCTGTCTGTAAGTAATAATTATCTGTATAGAAACCATAGTGATGGAGAAAGACATCCCAGCAGGGTAAAAGGAGAATAAGAAATCTTTAGATTTTCTGAAAGTGTTCAAAAGGATCAGTAAGCAATCTGTCTGTACCTTCTTCCTGTCACTGTGCACACAGGACAGGAACACAATAGGGAAATAAATTTTTAAAAAATCAATAATATAAAGCAGACACCTAACAAGCAGCATAGAGATGACTCTCATGACCCACATAAGGCCAGTGGTTAGAGATAGGATCCAGCTGCAAAGAATGTAAGGGGACAGACAGAGTCAATGTGCATTTAATCCTGCTCTAAGGAGAGTCAGACTGCTTTGGGTTTTCTCTGTGGTTATGCAGCGGTCAGGCTTTGTGTCCACATGAAAATATCAGGGAGGATGTGAATGAGTCAGACCATGGGTTCAGAGACAGGCATCAGGTGCTTCTGCCTAGGTCCTGACTGAATTTCTGCATTTATTTCTTCATTTCTGTACTTCCCACCCAGCACACCACAAAGTGAAGGAGCATTTTCATTGGCTTCCCTGTGGCTGTTGACCTACAAATCTAGGTTGAGGAAGTCCAATGGCTCCTGGTGACCCTGTGGACTATTCTCAGTTGTCTGCTTAGTTGTGTGCTAGGACAGATCATCACTCTGCAATTACAACCAGCTCCATGGCTGGCTTTCAGGGAGCTTATTTTTAGTAGATGGACATCACATTCTTCTCTTTCTTTTCCTTTTTTTTACCCTCTGCCCTAGTTTGGTTATACAGCAACATAGTCCTTTCAAACTGAGCAGGGACTTTAATTTCGGAGGCTGGGAAGCCAGTAGAGTCACCAACCATGAGCAGAAACTTATGGAAAGATCTTTAGAAACAGAGCAAGTCTAACAGCACTTGTCAACTATCTTATACTTCTCCCAGTGCTTTGTCCCAAGTGTATTGTTTTTTTCTTATTGTGCTGTGAGCAATTTTTCTTCAGTAGACACTCATAGTTTTTAATAAATTATCAAACTCACCTGCATTTACCCATTCTTAGACTTAGAGCTTTCTGTTCAGTGCCTTAACCAAAACATCTTTCACACTGCCAGGGCTTCCTCCACGGATTGTTTCTGATCAGCAGTACAGCTTTATCTGCAGTCAGTGCCCTGAGCACTGCATCTCCCCTATCAGCCATTTCAGGCGGGAGCAAAAACACACCCTATCAGCCTATGATATCCTCTTTATTTCCTTGTTGCAGCCCTTTTCATTTCTCCCTGGCTGTTCTCTGACAGCTGCAGCCCAGGCTCCAATCTGCTGCAGGTGGCTCTTTTTGCCCTTCAGGCTTTCTTCACCATTGTGATGCATTAATGAAGTAGAGCTCCCTGTCAGACTTCATCAGCAGTCTTGTGAAGGCAGAATGAAATCACTTCTATTGACCCACTGGCATATTTATAGGCTCCTTCTTTTTTGCTGAGTATGGCAGTTATCACCTTTCCATCCCCATGTTGTGTTTATTCAGCAGAAAGCTAAATCACATCTGTGCACAAGTGGAACATTAATCAGTAAACGTAAGCCACTCATAA
>NW_008662463.1:92000-99976 GCF_000695815.1 Acanthisitta chloris
CACAACACCTACCCCTCAGAGGGGTTCATAACCCCATCAATCCATGGGCCTCTAAACAGAGCTCAGCAAGCTCAGAGACTTTTTCAGCTGTCTCTTGCTAGACTGTCCCCAGAAAGCTCCACTTTAAAGTTTCCCTGTACTTACTCCTGGTACTTCTCTTTTCTTCTACAGAAACAACAACAAACCCACTTTGGAGCAATGTTGTTTGGTTTTGGATTTTTTTCTGTAGCTCTGTTATCCCTTTTCTTATTACCAAAATTACTAATTATCAAAACATGTTTCCTGTTATTGGGGTTGGAGTTTATTGCATTTGCAATTGTTTAAGTTCATACTGTATTACTAGACAAAGCATGATACTACATCAGCAAGGTAATATTTCCAGTAATGATGCATAAGCAGAAAAAGCAATTGACAAACTTTGTGTGAAAAGAAGTTATAACCTGTATGCATATAGTAAATGGAAAAAAAGGTGCTGCCAGACAAAGGGTGTATCATTTCTTGATGAGACTACAAATTTGTCTGCCCAAGATAGCTATATGGACAGATATACATTGGTTTCTAAAGAGCTTCTGACTCAGCCTTTCTTCATTCTGACGAAATTAGTGGGTTTCCATCTGAGCTTGAGTTAAGCACTTTATTTTCTGAAAATTTTATCAGCTCCATCTAGAGCAGATTAAATGGATTAAAAAAGTGGAAAAATCTACAAATCTTCAAATAGGGAAGTGTCATCTTCTGGTGGTATTTCCAGGCAGTAATCTTTTCTTAGTGCAGTGCTATATTCAACAGTCAAGAGGAAAGTCTTAGAGGTAGATTTTGGCATTGATATAAAAATCTACAGAGTAGTTAAGAAGGACAGATCAATTCAAAAGAGAAAACTGGCTTATTTTAGCAATATGCATTTTTATAAAACAGCATCTAAGAATCAGGATTATAGATGGTATTTATGAGAGAGAAAATCAGTTAAGCAAAGGACATTGGGGTCAGGAAAACCAACACACTGCTTCATGGCAGCAAAGGAAGTAAATATGGCCCTTGACTGAGAAATCAAGGGAACATCAGTTAGAAAGTGAGAGCACTTTACACCACAGTGACATAATTAGTAAAATCCTCTAACTGGTAATGGCCTCTAAGTTAATCATATGTGAGAATGTAAAAAAGAGAGCTCTGAGAATTATTTCACTAACTACAAAACCTAATTACCGTGAGAAGCTCAAGATGCTCAGTTTAGTGTATATTATTCAGGAGGAAATATGAACAAGTAATTATTCAAAGAGAATGTAGATTTCAGATCTAGTAAACTTATTTAGCTAAGGAGAGGAAAATAAAACAAAATGCTGAGCTTTGTCACTTCTGTGTTTAAATAAGGTCTAAGATCATTTTAAAATAGAAGCAAAAAACAACTGAGACAAGTTACCTAGGTTTGTGTTGGTTTCACTGTCACTTATTTAAACCAAGCTAGCAAATCCTCCAAAAATAGATGCTCTATTTCAGGCAATAGTTATTGTATTTGATAGATAAATAATTTTGTCTAATTTTAGGTTAGTTGATTTTACATCCATGTAGGTAATAACTCTGATCCTTTGGAGGTGGTTTTTGCATACAGAACAGTGATCTGTCTTCCTGTCCACTAATGGGCCTCACTTAACTCTTGAAAATTTTACTGATGGCAAAATGGATAATTAAAATTTTAGGGGCTTACCTAAGCTATTAAGGGAAATTATTAGGCCTGGGAGGAGATGGCTGAGAAATTCATATTCACATCACTACAATACAGGTCAATAGGGATCAGTTGCAAGGATCATGTAAATTGTACACAGCCAGAAATCCAAGAAACTCAAATGTAGTTATTGAAATAACTGTTCAATGGATATGCAGTCTCCTTTAATTTACCTGACAGTAGTTTTAAGGAAACCCATTGTTCTAACTGCAGAACTAAAAATACAGAGTAATTCTGTACAGCAACTTTATTATCTATGTATTGTGATGAACTTTTGGCTCTTTTCATCTGAAGCAAGACATGAGCCCTAGTCCTCATGAACTGTTTGTGATTTATGTGTTGATTTAGTCTTCTAGTTGTTGCCTTCCCTAGGAAGTATCATTGAACTGTAGTCACAAAAGAGCAGATGACCATGCTCTATCTAAACCTTCCTCCTAAATAATCACTGTTGGTAATTTAACATTAACAGATTATAGGGTTTGCTCACCATTAATGTTTATTTAACAGGTCTTACTTTGTTTATCCACAGGACAAAAGAGTGGTCTTGCCCTTGAATGACACTATTTCAAGGGATTTTTCAAGCTTCAGCTCTGTTTGTAAAAAGCTTTAGATATTTCCTTATAAAGGTAAGCTAGAAATCCAAGATAAGCCTTTATTTATGGCATCTGAAATCTTTCAAATACAATAGCCTAGTAAGTATGAATTAGCAAGATTTTGATATCTTATTGTGAGGACTAAGATTATTCCAAGAAAAGCCAAATGAAACTAGAAGATCTTCCTCTGGGATCTGAGTACTTAAAAGAAGCTCATAATGTATGAGAAATTGATTATACTGTGTTGAAACAAAATGAAAGAATCAAACAATGCATATATTTTCTGTTGGGAAAAGGAGCAGCAGTTTGCAAGTCGCCTGTGATTTCAGAATTCATGTCCTCTATATATAAGATACTTTGACTGCCTGTTCCCCCTGGTGAGGGTCTATTGAGCAGTGGAATAGATACAACCTAAGATTATTTATGTTCCCTCTCCTATGCTAGGAGAGGGAACATAAGGGAGACTGTGCCTACATGAATGTGTACAAATACAACTATAGAATCTATACAACACAGTCACCAAAAAAACATCAAAGACCTCTGTTTCATGGTAAACTTTCCCAAAGGTAATGTCAATTAATTTAGCCTTCAAACAGTGAGGATGTCCAAGAGGCAGAGAAGGCTCTAAATAAAGAAACTTTTCCTAGGATTCCTTATTTCTCCACAGATCTAAAAATCATAGAATCATAGAATCATTAAGGTTGTGAAAAAACTCTAAGATATCAAGTCCAACTGTTAACCCAGCACCACTGTGTTCACCTCTAAACCATATCCCCTAGTGCCACATCCACACATTTTTTAACACTTCGAGATGGTGATTCCACCACTTCCCTGGGCAGCCTTCCTTGTCTGTCTTGCCTAACCTTCCTTGTCCTGTCACTTGTTACCCTCAAGAAGAGATTGACCCCCACCTCACTACAGTCTCCATTCAGGTGGGTATAGCGAGAGGTAAGGCCCCCCGCTGAGCCTCCTTTCTTCCAGGCTAAACAACTCCTGCTCCTCATAAGACTAGTGCTCCAGACCCTTCACCAGTTTCCTTGCCCTTCTCTGGACACATTCCAGCACCTCAATGTCTCTCTTGCAGTGAGTGGGCCCAAAACTGAACACAGGATTTGAGGTGCAGCCTTACCAGTACTGAGTACAGGTCTGACTACAGTCCATATATCCAACTATGCTACAGCTTTGGTATTAGAAGTAATCCTTCTACTGCACATTCAGAAGACCACTGAAGAGTTGCTGAGATCAAGCATTGTTTCCTGGTCTCACAATTCCCAGCTACCAAGACAAGGGTGAGTGTACGTATGCATGTGCACACATGAATTCAAGTACTCTTTTCCCCTGTGGCCTCCCACTTTCCAGCATGCACTGGGAGCAATGAATTCAACATCTCCCCTCTTCCCTACATGATTCAAAAGAATTAGAGACTTGGAGGGTGTTTGTCAATCTTTAATTTTTTTTGTCTCTACCTTTCATCTTTTAAAAATATGTCAGGAAAAAACCTTTAGTGAGGGCTCATAATTCTCCAGATTTCATGACTGGATTTATCCTGTCAATACTCATTTTAGCTTCTGCAAGACAAACACACCATTAGCCCCACAGACAGTTTTTGTGGCCTCAGCTCAGAAGATCTAGTATTCCTCTTGCCCCAGTGACTGCCCTACCCAATACATCCCAGTAACTGTTATGAGACACAGCACCTTATTATAGCTCAGCATCTTTCATAGACTCTGCCAAATCCCACAAACCCTAACATTTCTATTATCGATAGATATACTCCTTATAACACAGGCTTTTTGAGCGGCGGCTTTTCTTCATGTCCTGCTGACTGCTATACAGCTGCTATATGAGTTCAAACTGCAGCTGAGGCACTGAGGGTTAATGCCATCCCAGATATTTTGACTAAAAGGGAAAAAGGATGGGGGTAGAAGGGATGGGAAGAAAAAGAAGAGAGAAGAATAGCAAATTTTGACAAATGCTTTTCTCAGCATTATGTCAAACATGTTTACAGAACTGCACAATTAATAAAAAAAACCTGCACTAGAGTCCCTAATTACTATTCTACACAGGGTGGAACACTTCTTCATTATCCCTTTTTGAATTGATTGTGTACATCAAACAGTCAAGATATAAATAAAATATGTCTGCATGCATAATACCCTCACATTAAAGCAGAAGGCAATTAACCTATGATTTTTCATTAATTAAATTAAAATAGCCCTCTGAAAATGTCTCAAATCAAAACAAGTTCCTTACGGAGTATTTTTTTCTTGCCATGATGCAAAGAGCCTGCTTGTAAAATCATTGGTCCAATGAAATGACAATAAACCTCCCCAATTTTATCAAAGGCTACCAATTTTCTTCTGTGGCTCTATTGTTCGAAGCGCTAATCCCAATTACAATATTGGTTTTATTTTTCCATCTTTAAAATAATATTTACTGATGCTTGTCCACTATTTAATGTATTGTTTACATTTTATTTTACTAATTATATTGAGGTGTTTTGCAGAATTACAGTACATATTGATCTGGTCTGAAATTTGGCAAATAAGATTTTACTCTAAGATTGGATGACTTTTTTGCTCTTAAGTATATATAGACAACAACAAATTCAATAAGCATAAGGGTTTATTAGCATCTTACAGTTATCTCCAGTTGACTGAGATTTGGTTATGTTGTCAGAGAGAGGTAAGTCAGTCTGCTTTTTGCCCCATACACAAACATATTTCTTTTCAATCATTCTATTCAGATAAATTGAGTTGTACTAAATACACCTTCAGATGTCTATTTGCTTTGTGGATTGTGAGGATATACAATCATAATACAAAGAGAAGACATACTTCAGCCAAGAATACTCACCATAAAATAACAAAATGTCTAATGCAAAATTGCTGCTTCTCAGATATGTCCATTTTCCTTCCCCAGATTTAAGGGATAGCTACCCATACTGACTATCAAGGTCACAAGTCTGGATGGTAATTATGACTAAGTTTGGCATTTTGGTATTTTTCCCTCTGAAACCTGAGGATAGAGACTTTTAGTTACCTCCAGTTATTTATAAGACTTTGAAAATAAGAAGCCAGCTGTTTGTTGTCTCCTAAAATTAAATCTCCATGCTCTAGAAGTGCTGGATTATGTACCTGTCTGAAAAGAGGGAAAAGGGGTTTTCAAGTACAGAATATATGAACAGTGGTGCTACAGCAACAGTGTGTTTCCTTTAACTCAGAAGTCATTTACCTTTTTAAGAACTCTGTAAATTTTGAATTTACAAGATTTTTGCAGTATAACAACCTTAATAATGACGTATTATGTTAGCAACATTAAATGGCAAATTATGCTGGCATTCCAAAGGCTGACTTTGGTACAGATCACATATGCCAACATAGCATAAGAAGGAGAAGTCATGTTCCCTTTCTTAAGTATTGCTGAGAGGTCAGAGGCTACAGGCAAAAAGAAGAGAGCAGAGAGCATTTACTACAGGGAGGAAACATGCTCTAGCATTCAAGCAAAATCCAGCACACATGTATTCACAGCACATATGTAGAAAGTGGTATGCTGAACCATGAAAACATAAGGGCAGATATTTTGTTATTTCTGCATTTTCAAACATCACAAAGTGGAATGTTTTGCCTGAGGGAAGAGAATCATCTTGGTCTTTATTTCTTGGGCCATAAAATGGCAACAATATTGACCTCATACAGGTGTTGTGAGAAGACACGTATTAGACTCAAATGCTAAAACAATGAGCTAGTAAAGACCAGCAGCTACTTCTGTTATGTCACAAGTTTTTAGGTTAGACTTGCTTATAGCCTCTTTTCAGTCTTTCATAGACCATGAAAGACTCAAGATTTTCACTTTCTACTAGAGAGAATCCCAAATTTCTGATAGCCTCACAGCCTTCAGCTCTGTTTTCTCTCCTTCTGTCTCTTAGATTTTGAAAGTTAATGCCTTTCTTTGCTTTTCTTTGTCTCACTGGTCTAATTCCATTCATACATTGATAGTTCAACACCTAACTTATACTAACATATGTATTTGTGTTCAGTATTTGTAGTGTGTCTCCAGAAGGAATTCAGATTAGATGGCAAAGGTTCCCTAATCTTGAACTAAGTAGAGAAATAAATTAGTGAAATAAGTCAAGTGTGTCTTTCCCAACAACAATACAGAAATTCATCACACTTTACATTTTTCCTATTTGAGATTTCATAATTTTGTCATAAATGATGTTCAGATATTTCACAGGAGGAACTACAGTTTCAGCTATCCATTTTCTTCTAAGATGTTCCAACTAATTAACAATCTAAATACATTTGAAATAACTCTTCTTCGCCTGTATTTAGGTTTGAAGATAACTGTTTGTATTTCAGACCTGCAAAGGGCTTATGAGTGTGAAAACTTGTCTGCTTTTCCAACTACATGACTTGCTTTAATAAAAGATTCTACTTCTCCCACAAATCTTATCTTGCATTTATTATTGTATATGAGTACAACTGACATACGGTTTTCAATTCAAACCCATTTCCTTCCAAGAGCAAAAAAATATAAATGCAAACTCTCACCAGGTCACAGTAGAGGCCCCTTGAGAAACTTAATTACCCTACCCACATGTCTAAAAAACTAGCCTAATTTTAAGCTTGAAATCTTGCACCATTTTTAAAATTAAATGGAAAAAAGTAAAATCAATGTTTTAGGAAGCATAAGGTGTTAGAGGTTGGAGAGAAAATTCTATTAAACACTGCCTTCCCCATCTACTTATCATAGTTTGTCTAATTGATTTAACTGATTCTCCTACTACAAAAATACTACAAGATATTCATTCCTCTTTCTCATGGAATATAGCTTTCGACTCCTGAACTGTAATTGTAATTTCATTCTTAACAAGTAAATTGAGCTATTTCCCTCATCTTAATGTTTTCTGTTTCTGCTCTTCTACAGCAGGAGCTCACAGTGCCAGAGAAGAGCTATAGACCTGTTGCAGGTACTTAGTTGATGCTTTCATGCATGGTAACTGGCCATTCCTATAGAATATTGAAAATGGTTACATATTCCTCAGTCAAAATGAATGTAGGACCCAGAGCAGATTACATCAGAGATGCTACCATTAGTGGGGGGAAAAAAAAGGCAAGTAGATTACAGAGTAGTTTTGTTTTTTCTTCAGCCAGCTAGGGTCATCTTGCAGCCTCAGCTCCATCTCTGCACCCGTGCTATAAATATCACTAGGCCTGGAAATTATCCCCTGTGAACCAAAGGGTTCTGATTATTGCACTTCTGATGGATTTGGGAGCAAAAAGCTTTTTTTTGATTCTAAACCCTAGGGATTATTTTTTAACCTAGACAGAAAGGATTTAAATGAAAGCAGAATGGAAGGGCACATAATTTAAAAAGAAAAAAAAACCAAAAACAAAAATGCAACAAAACAAAACCCAAGAGCAACTTATAAGTACGACAGGACATGGACTGGGTTAGCATTTCTCTTTCAGAGTTACCTGGAATTTGCATTTTACTTCCTGTAAAACTGTCTTCCTTCTCTTTCTCTTTTCAACTACACTTTTCCTTAAAGAAACCAACCTGATAAATTGTATTTGATACAAGTTTGTGATCCGTGAGCATCTTTTAGCAGTGAATTAAAGCAGTTGAAGACCAGTGCCTCAGACACCAAAGATGCTAATGAA
>NW_008662463.1:100010-152032 GCF_000695815.1 Acanthisitta chloris
GCAGAATTTTGGCTTTACTCCAAGAATGTGAAGACTTTTGTGTTTTTCATGGGATATTAGTTTAAAAAACACCCTATAAATTACCCCAAAATATAGGCAATTTTCCACTCTTCTCCCCAGTTCTCCAAGAATAATGAGCTTGTGAAAAGATATTTTAAAAAAACGCATTGCAAACCAAATGAACAAAGGGTAATTCTTTTTGGCTGCAATATACTCCCTCACTGGGGTCTCAGAAGACCTGCAAAAATACAGAAAGTGGAATTGCAAACAGCTGCAGTGTCATAGGCTATCACATGGATTCCTATGATGATCACCTAAACAGACAAACAAAAGTGGAAAAAAAAGACACTGTTATCAAATTCATAAGGGAGGAGGTGTGGAGACTCTGCCTGAGGTTTTCCCTTAACAGAGAACCATCACAGCAGCTTCACCCAGAGAAGCTCCAGCTCATGGAACAGCCAGGGTAAGCTGACACACTGCATGCTAGGACACTAGCCTGAGATTTTTTTTTTTATGTCACAGTTCAGGATACTTCAGGATGAACTAAACATTTTAGCAAGTTTATGAATTACAGATATCTATCTGCACTGCATTTCTAATATTACTTTTTGATAGACTGGAAAGAAACAAGGAACATGACATAAACAGAGGACACTGTTAACAGAGAGTTTCCTTGGTCAGGAGTCTGAAGATTTGCCATAAAACTCCTGCTGTTTTTGCAAGGCCAACAGGAGCCAGGAGAATACACCTTAAATGCTGCCACCATAAATCATTTCTATAAACATATCTGTAGGGGAAAGCAAGAACATAAACACTAATATCAAAATAATTTACAGCTGTAAATGTATGAAAAATTACATGAAACAATATTTTGGATTATGATGAAGGCACACCCAAGAGCTCCCCAGATCAAAAACTGACCACAGTGTCCAAGAAACCCTGCATAATTTCAGCTCAGTGACAAGTTGCTGCTGACTGGACAGTTATTCATGTAAAATTTCCATCTACAAGCACAGGACTGGGTTTACTATTAAAAACCAAAGAATGGATCACTGGCATTTCTTCATGCTATCTATTTTGTCATGAGAAGGAGAAGATAAACATGACAGATATGAAAGTGTTCTAGTATGAATAGCCTGAACACAAGCTCTTGTCATCCTGCTACCTGTCAAGAGAGAAGAAAAGAAGTAAACACTAATTTAAGTTAGTCTAAACTGCCTAAATAAAAAAATAAATAGATATGATACCAACAAACTGTGCATTTATTAAATCTGTCATCTGAAATCAATGCATTATATGCCTCTACAGTTTGAGAAAAGCAGAAGTAAGTGTAGGATTACAAATTACAAATTCAACTCATGTAATGAAACAGATACATTGTGTCTGTTCCACAAAGAAGGATCGTGATGGAATTCAAAGCTACTAAAGGAGTTTAAGTCTCATCTCATGGTCTAAGGATGCAGCTGTAGCCCAATGCACCATAGCAGGTCTTTTGGAGGATTTGAGTGCTGACTTTCATGGCCTGAATAGCTTCTAGCCTGTTCCAGCCCCTGTCAGAGTGCAGTCAGATTGTGTTCAACACATTTACACTGAAATAGGGGAAGTCTAAGCTCCAGATATATATCAACTGGTGTTTTATGCAGCAATGCACCCCATGTTATCACTCCAGAGCATAAAAATGAGAATTAAGAGGCACAGTGAGGTGCTGACATTGGTGGAGTATCCCACTGTAGAGACCTCTGCAGCTTAACCTAAACAGACAACTAGCATGCAAATAATATGGGAATTAATCTAGTCTGGTCTCAGAAGTCAGGCTGGACCCAGTCAGCTTAGCAGTAGGGATACATGCTAAAAGACACAGAGCTGAACATGTACTCCAAGGAGAAAGGAAATTATTTATCTCTCAAACTGCTGCCATGACTTTAAAATCCAGAACTACACTGGGCATCTTTAAAATAATTTACATTACTCCAAGGGTGTAATGTAATTTACAACAAGTAGATTCTCAGGACGTAATTTTGCACGGAGCTTCTGCAGGAGGGAACTGCCACTGGAGTTCAAAGCGAGCAGGCAGCTGACTGCTCACAGCCCTCTTTGGGTACAGCAAGAGACTGAGAGGGGAGGAAAAAACAGCTGAAGGGGGAGAGACTGTGAACCTGGAAAGCAAACAGACTAGAAATTTTCTCTGTTGTGACAGATTTGCTGTAGGACATTTCTAATTTCTGTCCCCAGCTAGGCATTGCTGCCCCCATTACCACTAGAGGTTTCCAGCCCTTTTCTGTGCTGGTACAAGACTTTGTAGAACTGCAGCATAACCTACCATTGTGGTGGATTTAGGCAGAGGACAGATACTTGTTTTTAACAATCATGCTTGGTTTAACATCAGCTGTACCTATGGGGCAAGATTGCAAGCCTCAGTACTGAGGAGCACACAGGCAGATTCATACCCCAGGGTATTACACATGCACTATGACCTGAGCCTAAACACCCATAACGCAGTAGCTGCAAGGACTATTTCAACCTATAAGTAAGAATGGGGGCAGCTTTTATGTAAACACTCCTGGCAGACAACAGCCTTCCCTCACTCCTTAGCATTTCTGTATTGTTCTTTACTTTGCCTCTCATGTAAATATAATAAATCACAATTCAAGGCTCTGAAAACATAAATGCCTAAAGGCGTTCAAAGTGTACAGTCACTGCTCGTGCCATGGAGGCAGTGTGAGAGGGCTGTGCTCCCACTGTGCTCTCCAGCACCTACGTGCTACTTCCCACGGGCTGCAAGGGAGAGTTTCAGGGCTTCATTCCCCCAGTCCGGACAGGCACAATCAGTAACCTTGTGTTCACATAATACCTGCTGCACTCTGCTCTCTGATAGAAGAGAACAAAGTCTTCCAAGGAAGAGAATTGAAGTGTTCCCTCTGCAATTGAAAGATTCTTGGGTAGGAAGGCTGCCCCAGGCTCTTTTCTATAGCACATTTCAGTTCAGGGTTGTTGTTGGGTAACAATGAACATGTCATATGTTGTCTCCACACGCCCCATGGAAATCAGCTTCTCAGCTGACTGTTCTTGGCATGTTTAACCACAGCAAAGCATTATGTTACAGAAACAATGGTGTCTCCATTTTGATTCAGGGCTTTTGTTTTTTCTTTAACTGAATTTTCAGAAAATATCCCACACTACCTGCAAAGGTGTGTATTCATGGGGGTTCCCCTACACCTTGAAGTACACTTCTTGAAGTATCCTTTATCTTTGCAGCAGGACTCTAAAAGGATATGGGAGGACCAAACTGGCAGCTGGCAGTACAGAAGGGAAAAGATTTTGCAGTAATCACCATGCAAAGGTCTGGACAAGAGTAGAAGCTGTGCCCATTTGCAATGGAAAAGAAAGGATGTAGCCTGAAGATGTTCTACTGAAGCAATCTTTACAATATGGCTGTAAGGTTGGACTACATGAATCTGTAAACAGGTTCAGCTGAAAACCAAATCTACAAAATGGGAAGGACCTTGATATTTTCCACAGTAACAGGAGTAGGAAGTGAGTGTAAGCAGGAATAATAACTTTGGGAAGACACTAACCAAACAAGGATAACTGAGGTATGGAGAATATACATAAATCTGTGAGTCACTGACACAGAGAAAGTCGCTGTAATAATGCTTGCAGGAGACAGATACAAAGTGAAATAAAGGCAATCTGAAACATAAAATTATGGAATCCTTGTCAAAATTAAAAAAAAAAAAAAAAAGAAAAGAGAGAGAGGAGAAAATAAAACCAACCTGAAAAGACATGTACTATTTCATAGGGAGATCAGAGTTTGTAAAGAATCCTCACAAACCTGAGAACCACTGAATAAACATGTTATGGGATCAGTCAAGTTGTTAAGTTTTGATTATTTTTGTGGGGAAAAAATATCTGATTTCTGCATGTAGTGTTAGTTCCTATTATACAAATATAAGCCTGCTGACCAAGATCTTTTTCTCCTGATAAAACAGAATTTTCCAGAGAACAAAACACCATTTTCTGACTGGAACTTAAAAATGTCTTCAGTATATTTCCCATGCTTATGTAGGTGTTTCTACAGCAACAACAACAAAATGCAACATATAACTTCTGGCCATTGCTGTATTACAAATAATAAGTGCAAATGATATACATTTAGTTCCACACAACTGCAATTGTTTAAGGCTTTTGGACAAAAAAATCCACCAAACAAACCAACAACCAACAACAAAACAACAAACCCTCAGTACCAAATGGCATTAACTATCACTTCAGATATAAGCAACCTGAGCTTGAGAATTTCCTTACAACCCTGTGAAAATGTCACAAACTCCAGGTGAAACTACTCTATGGGGAGTAGATGCAAATTGTGCTCCAGCCCAGGCTTAGGCAGAGAAGTAATGACCAACATGAAATAGCAAATGGTAATGAAAAATGCATTGTTATCACAGGGGAAAATATCCAGGTATCTGAAGATAAAAATGGTTTAAATGTAAGCAATAAATAAACCCACTTTTCCCAGAGTTCAAAATGCCTGGCTAATGAAATTAAAGGATCGCTCGCTAACCTCTCAGAGTCCATTCAAAAATTAAGAGTTTGGCAGAATTAAATCCATCAATCACACACACACAGGCACACACACTTCCTTAGCCCTGTTCCATCTAGTTCCTTACAACAAGGTCATATGTAAGATGTCTAGATTGCTTGGACTCAGACAACAATAATTACTTTAGTCTTGGCTACCATCCTTTAAAATTTATCTCTAATCAGGCATGTTCACTTCATCAAGTCTTTTATAGCTGTCCATTGAAATTAATTGGAGTATTTTCCAAGGATGGATATAACGCAGAAGCAACAGTTAGGGTGTTAAGTTCCTAAACATCTGTAAAAGAGAGAAAGGTCTCTCCCTGCACACACAGAACATGTGTATTAACTGGTGTGACATCAGTTCTGATTCCACCTGCAAAAGGAGATTCATGGGTGACAGGGGAGAGCAGCAACAGGAAATTAGTAAGATACACAGCCAGGGCTACAGATCCTTCATGGCAGAGTTCATGTACTACAAGGAGTGGGGAACAAAGTGGTGCTGCTTGTCCTTCTAATGTCCACTTTACAACATGGACAGGCCTCCATGAAAACAGTCTGTCAAATATTTTGTATTCTTGCTATATCTCATTGCTCATTTTTCTGTGTGGGAAAGGAAACAAGTCTGGGTTCCTATGCTCTATCCTTTTTAGAAAATATTTTGTGTTTTAAGATATTTAAAGGCATTTTATGACTCATCATGTTGAACGTACAAGCTGATTTTTCAGCTACAACTCTCCTTCCTACAGTTTTTGAATAAGCTGACTTACCTACCTTTCAGATATACTTAGAAAAAACATTATACTTTCCTAACAGATCCTCAGCAAGACAGCAAATTCAGAATGAAACGAGTGTAAGCCAGTCAAACATTCTCATACTTGAAATTTATGCTCAACTAAGCAACTAACAGTGTTAAATTTCTTCCAAATAGTTGGACATATTTAGCTGCTTCTTTTGTTTGAAAATAATTCACTGAAAGATTCAAAGCTTTGCAGATTTACTTGTCAATAAACATTAATCTGCAAATGGTTCATGGAAGCATCCTGCAGCCAATGGGCGGCTCACAATCTGTTTATTGCTCCTATTGCCTCGTAGCTGTTATCACTGCAACTGCTTTCTCATACAATGACTCCTAAAGAGCTTCAAAAGGCCACCAAGCACTTTAATTCAAATACCCATGCAAAGCCACATACCATGTTCACTTCCCACTAACACCCTTCTGAACACAGATCTGGTCAGCAAATATTGATGGAGACAGGAGAGTTGTTTTTGAAGCATTTGCCTAAGGCCAAAAATTTCAGAAATGACTAATTATTTTGAGTACTACATTTTCAGTGCTTCCCAGACAGACATCTGCAAGGGATCTGTATACAGAGTGATGGAAATCCACAATAGCTCTGGATCAGACCCTATGAGAACATATCCAGGTGGACGGTCAAGAATTAAAGTGTTCAACATCCTTAGGCATTTTTGAAAATCCTAGTTCACTGTTGAGGGGTGTTTATTTTGGTGCTGGTTTGTTGGGGCTTTTTCTTCCCTAACAGAACTCAAGTGTTTTTAACTCAGACATCTTCTCTTGGCTTACAAGATTTCCATAACATAAAATTTCGGGGTATCATCTTTCAGTTGTAATTAAATTCAAATAACTTGTATCTGATTTTTTTTCCTTGGGGAAAGAAAATTTGTGGTAAAAAGAAAAAGGAAAGAGGAGGAGAAAGGGGACTGTGCATATTAAATGCCAGGGCAAACTCTCAAATTGCCATAGATATAACATTTACATTTTTCAAGGTCATGTGTCAAATACAAATGAAATAATGAACCTTTGCTACTCTGTGGTATCCCTTGTCAGGCAACTTAGGCATCAGCATCAATACAAAGGCTTTGATGAACTGCACTCCTGTGACCTGCTGCTCTAACCTGGAAGCTAAAAAGACAGCAATTAAGTTTTCTAAAAATGAGCAAGAAAAACAGAAAAAATATGGGGCTAAGAGCTACCAGTATTCTTAATTACAGAATAGTTATTTAATGCAAAATCACTAAAAACGTGCAGAAGGAAAGTAAATGGCACAGAACAGAGATGTTAATGAAAAGGTTGAATAGGCTGCAGCTATGAGATTCACATCTGACCCTTGAGACACTTCCAGAAAACAACAAGGTGGGAGTGTGGGGAGAAACAATAGAGGTGAAGGGACTGTTATTTACACTCCTATAATGGAGTGCACAGTTAAAAAAAAAAAGTGTCAAATATATTCTTCTAGAAGACACAGGACTACAGGAAAAAATTCTCCCCAACTTGGATGATTTATTCTATTCTAAACTATGTCACTGCAGTGAAATCACACAGTGCCTTCCAGAAAGGCAACTCATAGTTAACTATATAATGCAAAGGAGGGTGTATATCATAATCCAATTTAGGATACGTTATATTGTGTCATTAGAGAACAATTTTTGCTTGGTACAGCACAAAATGTCTTAATGGGTTTAAAACACATCCCTCTTTTCCTTTTCTCTTCTCTCTCAACACAGCATAAAGTGAAGCTATGGGTAATATTTCTGTTCCATGTGCCTTCCTGGGAAGTGTATGTTACTGGAAATGTCATGGGTAACTTCAGAGTTGCATATGTTACAGTCATATTTTGAAACCAGTCATTTCAGGAAATTATTAAAATTTTCATTCACTCATTCTGTGAAACAAAGTTTCACACTTTTAATGAACTTAGGGAAACTAGTAGGGAGGCACCATGGCAAATGCCTGATACCTTGTTACTTAAATTAACTTAAAAAGACAGCACACTAAATTATTTTTATAATTTATTTACTTTTAAACCCATATGGACTTCTACATTTATTTCTAAAATCTTCCAGTCACATGCACCACCTGCCAGAACTGAACTATCTTCCTAAGTGAGGTAACTGCAACATCACTATTATCTATGTTTTGGTTTACAGTGTTTGCATCCACCTGAAGACAGTGCTTTACCTCGAGCCCTGCCTGCAAACCTGGCACTGCCCAGGCTCCTCCCTGCTGGCCAGGGCAGGCACAGGGGGCAGGATTTGGCAGGGGGTAATTTGAAAGGTGTCTTGAACATGAAGGACCTCGTGGGTATTGCTGGGTATAGAATTTGGTGGATTAAACCTGTATTAATCCTTTCTGACAGAGCTTGAGCTATGGGAACAGGTCTAACCTTTAGTGCAGCAGTGGCTCCTGTTTGACTGCCCACTGCTGTATCAGATGTGGGGAGCAGTGTGTCTGTTGGGTATGTGGATGCAGCAGAATTATCAGAAAGAGTGCTGAAAACTGACTGCATATTGTGCTGACTGTGGAGGTGGCTGATAATCCCTGATGGTTGAGAGGCTGAGCTAAACCCACCTTTGGGATTAGTACCTAACCAAGCTGCATATGGTGTACAGTTTATTCCAGATTGATGGGTGGTGCTTTTGAGAACTGGACAAAGTGAGTCCCCATAGTCCAGTCCCATGAATTATTGACTGCTATCCGTGCTAAGAGCATTTGCTTAATATTCCCTTTGGGAAGCCCCTGAACTTGTGGATATCTTGCTTTTCTGTGCACCAAGCTATGCAGAGGCCACAGAAGCTTCAGTTCTTGGATGATTCAGCAGCAATTTCAGTTCTTGTGTTACTCTGCAACTCAACACAGATACCAGGACATAAAATAGGAGATACAGGAGAAAAATATTGAGAAACTGAAAGGCCACTTCTGGTGTTCCTTCTGAGGTAAGGGCCCAGAGAAAACAAAATCAGAGAAGGTACATCATTATATCCTTGAAATCGCCTTGGGATGAAGCTTGCAGGCCAATAAAGTCAGCTTGCCCTCATGATGAGTATTTGTTGCTTACAGTCAGTTTTATACCAACAGCATTAGTCAAGGATCTTGGCATCCAAAACAGAAAAATCTGAAGAGCTCAGCAGCCTGCCTTGTGATGTTTGCATATTTAGATTGTAAATGCTTTATGACTACAACATGTAGCAATACCTACTTTTCAGACAATATCATACTCATCTTCAATGCTTACATAGTGTATAGGAGATGCTTCTTTCATCCAGTGTTTCTTGGTTATCTGCTTCTTGTCACCACATCATAGAATTTCACACCTAAGAGCAGTGGAGAAAACATGAAAGATCTATCAATTCCATAACCAAAGAAGAGACAAATGATGATGAGAGTAGAAAAAAAGAAAAAAAAAAAAAAAAAGAACAAAAAACCCCAAAAAAACAGTGGACTGCTCTTTAAAACTTACTCTACAAGCAGGTAGTGTTCAAGTCTTGAAATGATTTTGAGATCTTGGCTTGCTTTTTTGATCTCAGCAATATCTGCACAATATATTTCCCTCGGTGTCATGCACTTTGGGCACTTCTCATACTTCTTATAAAGTTCTTTTCTGAAGCTACTTTCAAAAACCAGAGTCATCTCCATCAGCCATTGCAGAACAAGCAAAGGATCTTTATCCAATAACCCCCCTTTTCACAATATGCCTGTTACTGGGTGAAACAAACAGTCAAATAGTCTAGCAGAACATGCAGCACGTCAGTCATTTCGTAGAATGCATGAAACTTTTAGTCATTTTACCAAATGAGTGACTGAAGGAGTCATTTTGCAAAATGACTGAAATTTTCAGTCATTTCAGGAAATCACTGGTTTCATGATACTACTAACATCATGCGCTAAAGAGGAGACAAGCTGGAAGTGGGAAGCAGATCGCGTTCTTCAAACCCCCTCTTGTGGCTGCGGGGAACAGCGCCATGGAATACCGCATTTTACTGGAATCTTTTGTTTAAAGACTGCAGTGATTGTAGAGGAAGGAATGAGATGTGGGAGCCCTTGTTTTGCAATGGAGCGCATCCTGATGCATCATATTCTTCCTTGAAAATCTCTGACAAAGGAGTAGTTGTTTGGGTTTTTTTTTTCTCAAATTCTTAAGCGATAGTACATATGGTATGAGGTGGATGCTTCTGCAGAGATCCAGGACAAAGCAGTTGCCAAAAAGGTTCTATACAGATGAATCCAGTGGGTATTTTATGTCAGCTGTGAATATTTAGTTTTAATATGACTGTATATGTCATATATAAAAGTACAACCTTTGTTTTGTTTTCTGAAAAGCATTTTAAATCTGCAAAGCTTTCAGTTAGAGCTGGAAAAATATTAACATGTCCAGAGAATACTTTCTTACCAGACAGTTAGCAATGAAGAAGCTTTCACAAATGTGGATGAGCAGCTATTCAAATCCAAGCAACTTTGTACAAAAGCTGCCTGTAAGGCAAACATCGTCATTTTCCTTAGGGGAAACCAAATAATTGATCCTCTGATTATGTTTGGATGGAACTGAAACAATGAGCTGCCATCGTAATGTAAGTCCCATTTTAAGGGGAGACGAGGGTAAGGAGAGAGGTGATTGTGGTTTACTGCAAAAATCTTTGCTTAATTCCAAAGTGCTTTAAAAATAGTGATGCAAACGATGGCAGACATTTTGGTCAATACCACATATATGTGGTGCTGCCTTCCTGTGGAAAGAAATCAGCACCCTGGCTTTGGAAAATCTGAGGACCCATTTGCAAAAACGATACCACATCTTGAATCAAAAGGGCACTGCCAGAAGGAGAGTTAAATCCATCAGATCAGATCATTACTTGGTTTGGAGCCACTCAGAACAAGATCAGCACAGGTATCCTCTGTAGGACTTCATCACAAAAGCCTTTGGACACCATCCAGTTCTCTGATACCTCATTTTGCCAGCATTCCCTTCTTCCCAAATCCCACATACTTACTCTTTCTTCCACTATCATTTCAGGGATTTATTTAAAATAATTTCTTAATCTAATTTAAGTAAACATTTTTTCAGCACAACTACAGCTACTCATTTCTGGATTTGGTGTTTTCAATTATTTTAATTTTTTATTTACAGTGATATTGAGAGTCAGTAGACAGATATCTTCTAAAACAGTAGCCTGAGGAAATCTGGTAGAAGTCTATTTTGTTGTGCGTTATATTCTGCCACACTGAAAGACTACACAGATCAACTACAAAAGTACATCATACCATAACTTGGAGGAAGTGTGACCTAAGGCAAAAGAAAATGATTGAACAGCATTATTTAATAAAGGCTTACATTAGTATGAAACACTCTAAGCAGATAATAATTTTAAAACGTAATATGGAAAAACATTACTTAACACAAAAGAGAGAAACCACTTGGTTGAGCTCTTCTTGGTTGTTTCCCCCCCTATATAAAGTGCCCAAAATGCTGACCATAATTCAATATATTTCATGTAATGGGTTAGGAAAATAGTTCACTGAGTGTATGTTACATGAGTTTGCAAAAACTAAATTGAAATGCCTTTTCACATAAAAGATTAGAGAGGATCTTTAGGGAAACATTGAAATGTTTCATTTTGGAAATGCAACTGTAAAATTAGCTAGAAAGCATTATTTTTCCCTGAACGAAATGGTCATATCTGACAAAAACTACAGCATGAATATTTGCCATATATTTTTTGATAAAAGATACTTAAGCAGTGTGGTTTTACCCATATATATCCACATTTAGGGAACTTAAGGTTTGTTTCCTGGCTCTGGCACAGTTTTCACAAGTGCTTTAGGTCAAGGTGAGGACTTGTAACAGTGACTCTGAATCTGCTTGAGTGTGTCTAAGTCTGAAACCAGTGAAATTCCACTGTGCTCCATTTCAGTATGTCCTGATGTGCCTCAGCTCCCTAAAAATATCTTTGTGGAAGGGAAAATTTATTAGTACTTGTGAAGCACCCTTATGCTGTAAAGACAGGGAACAGACAGGAGGGCAAGGGCAAATGAGGACTGGCCCAAAGATCATCAGCAGGGCAGAACAAATAGAATTTTTTACATTCTTCAACTTATGTCATACTCACAGGTAGTAAGACCACAACTTCTCCATGTAACATCCTTCCTAGGATGTATGCTGGCACAGGAAAATACCAGGTAACCTTCCTGGGAGACAGCAGCATGTGTTGTGTAGCCACCTCCCCAGACACTTGGGGCTCAGCAACTACTGCCCTGGTCTGATCCCCACAGTGCCTTGCAGCCCTTGCTTTCCTCTATGGCTGCAGGAGGTTTTGGCCTCACAGCAGGTTGTGTGGGTCCTTGAAACATTGATTTCAACCTTGCTTTGTCTGGAGTAGTGGCATATGTTTTGGGGCTTAATAAGACCAGGCACAAACTTTCATGGTATCTGCTATAGGCCTGAATAAAACATCACATGGCATTAAGCTTTTCCATCCCAACAGTTTTAATTAAGCCAGCGACTTCATACTACACATTTATCACCATTAAACCCCGTATTATTTGCTGAAGTGAATGTAGACATGCAGAGGAGTCAGGTATTAGTAATTACTCTTAAAGTGTACTATACATATACAGCCACTCTATTGATTTCCAATATTTAATATTCCACAGTGACCAGCACAGGGCTAGCTACACTAATGAAAATACTAGTATATTATTCTCAGTCCCTCAGCCAACATTTCAGACATTTATTTTTATTTACCTAACACTGAAGAAAAGTTCTGTCCCTAATAAATTTATCTGAGAAGCTACTTTCAAAGACCACAATACTTTGCAGATATATGCTGCAAAAAGCAATATATTTTCTAATGTTGCTTGTCTACTTTTTTCATGTGCTACTTGTAAAATATGTCATACATTTTGCACCTGTGTTATGCATTTTGGGGTTTTGCACTATCAGCTTGCAGAGTGGACAGTTTAATTGTCAGGCTGGGAAAGTCTGGGCTGTTCAGTTTGGAGAAGAGAAGGTTGCTTGGAGACCTCATAGCAAATTTTCAGTATCTCAAGGGGGCCTACAAGGAAGACTGAGAAGGACTCTTCATCAGGAACTGCAGGGACAAGGGAAGTGGAATGGCTTCAAACTGAAAGAAAGCAAATTTAGATTAGATGTTAGGATGAGATTCTTTGCTGTGAAGACTGTGAGGCACTGAAAAAAGCTGCCCAGAGAAGTTGTGGATGCCCCAAACCTGGTAGTGTTCAAGGCCAGGTTGGAGACACATCGTTGTGATCAACTTTCTGCCACAGAAGTGTGACAGGTTGGCAATTCTTTGCTTTTTCTTTTGCTCACTCCATGAATATATTTCTGCTAAGTTAAATTCATTTTCTTTTTCAAAGGTGTATAACCAATGGACTTCTAAACCCCTTGACCTTTCAGCTTAGTATTTCTGGAAATAGTTTGCTAGGGAAGGGAGTGTTGTGCATTGTGTCTAGCTATACTTTGTTCAGACCTCCTTGGTGCTCTTGTTTTCAAGATTTCTTATCATAGGTTCAGACTTCAGGAAGGCAAATTTTTAAAGAGAATTTAATTTGGGTCAGCTTCAAAGACAATAACTTTTCTTGTGAATTCTGCTGTTGACTTCCACACAGGCAGCTTCTGGTGAAGGTGGTTGAGTACATTTGAAGCTCCTCCTTCAGCTCAGATGTTTTTCAAGTGGTATCTGTGACCAGAAGGAGTCAAACTGTGGGTTCAAGACCTGTAACAACTGTTCACTTGATCAAAGACTCCAGCATTGGTAGCAATTAATTAGACCATAGACAGCAGAAACTGCAAGATGGAACAGACTGTAAGAGGTAGGAAAATGCAATTTTGCTATATTTAAATACTAATGTGAATTTGAAAAACCATTCTAAGACAAGTTGTCAGTTTAGTAGAAGATGCAGTACCTGGTTTTATTAACTTTTCCATAGCAGCTGAGAACAGCCAGATGAGAGTTTTTGCATAAGAACAGATTTAGTGAGTTAAGATTTCCTAATTCTAGATCTTCTAAACAGCATATGAAACTGACATTATTTGTCTACCACATCCACTTACCAAGTAAGATCATCTTGGCATTTTTTTCCATAGCAGCTTACAAAAGCATTCAGTCCAGTCATCTTATCTATTTCTTCTCTTTTAGTCTTTGCTTCTGTCATTTCCACGGCTTTAAGTTGTGACCTACACTTCCTTAGAAAATAATGCTTCAAGGTGCAAAGTGCTCTTGAAGATCAGTTCGCTTTCAAGCTCTGATGTTACTCCCAGTTGTACCACCCTTCTGTCCTTCCTGCTGCACCTTCAGTAATAGACAACACAGAGAGACTTTGCAAAGCATTAAGAAACTAATCATCATGAACTGGATTTTTCTGACCATAAGAAAAATTCTGAGGAGATATTTGCTTGGCAAGAAATAACCTTTCTTATCAGAGAAGATGAACAGTTAAAGATGTCTTAAAGAGATCTACTTTTTAAACCTCAGTATGTTTTAAATTCACATAAAAATAAATGAGAATGACTTTGTTGTTACTGTTGATAATTCAGTGATCCAATGTTTTTGTGTGTGAAAACATTCAAGTCTCAAGAAACAAGTGACCTCTGCTGCAAAATGAAGACTGGAGACTTTACAATATTCTCAGTCGTCTTTCCTGGCAAAGATCATGTGCTAGCAGATGGGGGTCAATTAAAGAAATGTAAAAATGCTGACCATTCGGATTCCTGCTTAAGTTTAAAATGCAAAATTGAGTTGATCCTGATGATGCCAAAATGGTCAAGTTTTTCTTGGGAAGTGGAAAACTATGGAAAAAGGTGGAAAACTTTTCAATTTTTTTTTACATTTTTCTATCTGTTTTTTGGTCAAAAAAATACTCAACAAGCTTATCATAAAATTACAAATAGTTTCATCTGACCTGCACTTACATTTACAGAAAAGAAATCACTCAAGCAAAACACATTCATCATCTCTGCAAACAACGCAAACCTTTTTTTTCCATGTGGCTTTCCTGAACACTAGTAAGCCATTGACCATATTTGCTGCTTCCTGCATTCAGTTACCAAACAAGATGTGTTTGCCAGACCAGATTTTCCACATGAAAGTATTCAACATACAGACCTTTTTTTTATCCTGTTCCAACAATTAGTTTTGGTTTTATCTGAACAGGGAGTGGGGCCCATGGTCAAGCACGAGAAATACAGTTTCTACATGCTAAAAACAAAAAACTTGAAGAAGTCAAGATCTTCACTTCTCTTAGAGGGGAAGAGGCATTGTCTAGTCTGTATCCAAATTATAGCACTCAGACTGATTCTCAAGAGTGCTGAAGTGTAGTGTCTTTTTTTAATTTAAAAACAATACCCATATTGTATAATTGTACTCTTGTTTTTTTCAGAGCTACTGTTTCGACAGCAGATGCACTCCAGCAATGACAAATACTTTAAAAAACAATAGGAAAGGTACTTTAATTAATTAATGCACTGTTAGAAGCAGTTTTGGATGCAGAATCTATGGGGGAAGTTTATGAATATTTTGTCTAAATAGTTCTTCTGTTTCCCAACATTTCTGTAAATATTTTAATAGTGTAGCAAAAATGATGCATCCCTGATGAAAAGTTAAGAGACAGGCAAAGGAAAAAAGAAGTGTTTTGAACCTTTGTACTATTTCCACCCCAAAATAGGAGATGTAGCCCGGGGCCAGGCAACTTCAACCTTGTTAACTGAGCCATGAGCATCCTCCTAGGAATGACTAGAATTCATTGCAGGCTCACCAGAGCCCTGTAATGGATTCAGCATTAGGCTTCAAATGCAAGGGTTGAACTCGCATGGGCCTGCAAAAGGCCTGGGCTGCAAAACAGGCAAGAACAAAAGCTCTGCATACAAACTCCTTCTGCTACCTTGAGAAACCATTTTCTGCTGATTTTTTCCCATTCTGCAAGAAAACCACCTTGTTCAGGATACATTGCCTTGGTAATTCTATTCAAATGTGAGAAATTATTTGGGGGGAGAGGAAGACGTATTCCATTCTCATTTCCTTTTTTCCTCAAAATAAGGTTTCCATTCGTCAGTCCCTGCTTTGCTGAAATCCAAGGAGGAGGAATTCTGTGTACCTTTTTAGGAAGCCAACAGAATATTCCCTATTAACCTATAGTGTGTCAATAGCAAAAAGCCTTATGGTAGCTCTCTTGTTTTCATTTTCAATCTGCTCTTGCTGGAAGGTATAATCTGCTTAGTGTCTGCTGGGTAGGATGGGAGCTTGGGAGCTCCCATATTACTTCTTGTCCTGCAGGTTCCTGGCATTTTCCCCCCTGACATTTTGCAGAGACCTGCCAAGAGCATCACAGAACCCTTCCCTAAATCACATTTTTTACCTGGTATGACACAGCACTAAATCATCTCGTTTACGTAAATCTGTTCTTTGGGACCATTCAAGGACTGCCCTCCTCTCAGTCTGGCACTATCTGCAGCATTTGCTTTTCCTTCATGTCTTAAACAATACTAAGAAACTACCTACAACCAGGGAGTTTTCTTCAGGAGGCAAGTTACTAAACATGAATACTGTAAATATGGGACTCCTAAATCCCTCCTCCTTTTTCTATACACACATGCCCCCTTCCCCCATATTTAAAAGCATGTGAGAGGCTGCAGGTCAGCTCTCTTTCAAGGTTATTTGGAAGGGCTTCACTTTCCCCAGTGTCAGCAACCAGACATGAATCACAGCATACAGTGAAGTAAGGGCTGACCGTTGGCTAAAGCATTACAGAATACTCCTTTCAGACTCATCCAAAGCACAGCCATGTCAATTATTAAATCCCGGTGATAAGCAATAGTTGAAATTAAACAACGTGGATGTCAAAATCAGTTGGATCTGTACAAAGGCAAAAGCAGTGCACTTTGAGAAACACTGGAACAGTAATACCAGGGGAAATCAGTGTGTAAGTTGTCTGACCTCTTCCCTCCCTCCCCTCCCCTCCCCCCAACAATTCCACCCTTACTCTCTTTCTCCTCCATCCCCAAAGGAAGTTAAAGATGTTTTCATAATGTGGATGATAGAGACGACTGATCTGCATAATGAAGCTGAAAACAGCCTGCTTGTGTTGAAGCTCCTCCTCTGCATGTTACATGCCAGCAGAGATTTGCTGCGAAACAGGAGAGCTGCAATGCAGCATTTTCCTCTGGAACTTTGCAGCTGTATTACAGCTCCAAGCACACCACGAAAATACTTTTATTTACAGTATTTAAATGCAATTTAAATGGTAACTGTTAAAAGTAGGTAGATGAATCACTACACATCCACTAACACTTTAGTGCTCGCCCACCCTAAGGCAATTATGCTTAACTGAATTACTTTATGTTCTCTCACAATTAATTTTCCTATTGTTTTGTGGTACCACCTGCCTCTAATATTTAGTGGTCCTCAATACTTGGCTGTTAGTGGTCCTTAATACTCATCTAGAAATAAGATGCCTAGGTGAAAAAGCAGAGTCATAAAGGAGCTCAAATATTGAAGAACAAAACCACTAAGTAGGGATGATAAGGGCAGCAGCCTTAGAAGGGGAAAAAACTTCACGGAAAACTTCGTATTGAAATCATCTCTTATTTTCCTCAAGCACAGCAGTGTTAGTTCCTAACAGTGTTCACAATTCTGCTCCACAAACTGTACAATGTCATTAGAAGGTCAGTCGGCATGGCAGTATCTTACCTCCAGAAGTCAAAGCTGCAAATGTTCAGTAACTCCCAACCCAGGCAGTGAAGTAACTGTCTTTTCTCCTTCAAGTCCATAGTGCTTTAACATTATCTGAGCTAAGCAAGGCAGGATGTTAGGAAGTCATTTTCAATATGCTATCCTGGATCCCAAGACCCAAAGTACTGTTCCAATTTACTCATGTATCCAAACTTCTGGAGAAAGTTAATGCCTTGGTTCAGCTGCTCCCCTCATAGCCCCTCCACAGAAGTATTACTTTAATGCACCAACATTTCCATTACAGGTTCAAAACATACTGCAGTTGCAAGTGAGAAGAATAACAGTGTTCTTAGATGAGTTCCCCATGGAAATAGTCACCAAACCAGTCAGCATAATTATCAGACTCCCGTAAAGAAAAATCCAGGATGGAAAATATATCAGTGACAATGATAAAATTCAGCTGATGAAAAGCTCTGACAGACCTCTGGGGGAAAACTATCCCAATACTCTCTCACTTTTGACATGATATGAAGGTAATTCATATAGAAGAATTACATTTGCACAAGGTTAATAATAAGAAATTACAAACTGGATTTCTTCTCTGTTTTTTTAAAAAGACAACTTCCTACATGCTGGATTTAACCACTGATTTCAATAAAGCTGGGATTTAACTCTCATTGACTGCAGTGCAGTCGTTTCTCCCTAAGCCTGAAAAATACTAAGCTTCCCACACATGTGCACGCCAACAGAACAAAAGAGCAGAAACTACATATCCATGTGTCTGCTATAACATCTTACACCAATTGCACCTTACAGAACGATGGCTGCAAGTGTGCTTTGCACCAAGCTTTCTCGGTACAGTTGAAGCTATAGAACACAGCACTAAAGCAATTGCAAACAGCTCTGGCTGTCACAAACAATACAAGCATCTCTCCCCTTCATCTTCCTCCTGCCATTTCACTAGAGAAGGCATTTTTATGATGGGTCCTTAATTGAATGATCATATTCTGGTTTTTTGCATCTTATGTTACGATTGGCTGAAGATCGATCAGTTGTTGATCAGCACTGTGAATGTGAAACTATGTCATGCCAGAAAGAGTGAAAGATTTCTCTATTAGCTATGTATATACAGCTCAGAATAGCAGACCCTTTTCCCTTAAAGTTCCTACACCTTGCTGCATTGAAAATATCAAACAGCACTGTGCTATTTATTGCCCAGTCAAGTCCTATCACTCCTGAACATGACAAACTATTGCTTTGCCTGAACTGACCTCTGCTAGAACAAAATTAAACACTCTGTTTCCACAAAGACTGTACAGATGTCCAGAATATGGGATCTTCTTAGATATTTTATTCTTTTGCTGAGTAGAGTGCTGAACTGGATAATCCCTAAATTACTGACTGCTGAGCAGGTTTAGAAGGGGAAGGATCACTCTTTATGTTCCTATATGCTTCCCTAAGCATCTGCTCCCACCCAATGCTAGCAACAGAACATAAGTCTAGAAGAATTTGTAGTCCAATCCCCATCTTGTGATTATAATCACAGTTTAAATTCACAGTACAGGTTTCATACTAGAACTTGCAGCTAATTTATGCTGGTCCGTCCTGGGAACAGAAGGTCTTTTCCCCCATAGACCCTTTCACCCTCTGCCCCCACACTCACACCACCAGTATTGGGGTAGGGCCTATTTGTGGGGGCTCTTGTGAACCCCACTCCCAGTAGCTGTCCTGCCACAATAAGCACAGGTGACTCCTTTGAAAAGTGCAAGCCCCTGTTTTCTGCAGCAACAGCAGTGCAGACCCTACAGCTTTTCACTGTGCCATTCATTCCCCACAGCAACAAAGCTCACATGAGCCCTAAAAACTTCCTTCAGCCCCACAAACCACATCACAATTAGGGTCAGGGGAGGCATCAAATTTCAGATGTATGGAAAAATACCCTGGACTTGAGGGTAGCCACTTGGACCTAGCTGAACTAATATAGCCACTGCTCAAATGCTGAGCTACTTTGATTCTCACAAGACTTCTCCTTAATTGAAACTATTCAACAAATGTTTTTTGCAACTGTAATTCAGCCATTTGATTGTTTATAATCTTTGCTTGTGACTGCTGCATTCAGTACAGGGAAAATTCTCTTTTCCTGCACTAATTTGCACCTGAGCATTAGACTTGCAAACAACAGTATATTAGTTATCTGAACATTCACAAGAAAATGTTAGAGGGACAAATCCATACTTCCTGATTACCTGAAAAACATACCCTTGAAATCACCTGTAACCACTGATTTTATACAAACAACTATTTAAACCCAGCCTTGAAACTTGGAACCTACAGTAATATGCAGGGCATATTACCAGGGAAACATCACCACCTTGAGATAACCATAATACCAGTGATGTGTTATCATTAGTGAAAAATGAAAGTTCCCACATGAAAAAAATCCTTACTTTTCACTGGTTTGGAACTATTTAATATGACCTGCCTTGATACAAAACTCAACACATGCATTAGTGAACTCTGAACTCACTGGATACTATAGTCATAAGCTGCAGTGTTGGGCCTTTCTTACAGAGGCCTCTCACAGTCAGCCCTACTGATAAAGAAGGATCCCAGTGGCAACAAATCATGAGAGAAACTTTCTTTTTCACCTGTCTGACCAGCCTTGAACCTGCAAAGTATGTAGGCTAGTGAAGAATCCCAGAAAAGCGAGGACATATGCAACCGAAGTGCTGGACAGCTTAATTAGCTTGGCCACAAGACCAGGAAAATAATCCACAAACCAAATAATTATGTCATACGCAAATACTACTTCATCTTTATTCCTCTGTGATGTTGCAATTACACTGCAGATTACTATTTAATTTCCTTAAATGGGACACTGTTTCAGGAAAATGGATGTCCTCCTGGATCTCAGAACTCCTCTCTAAGATGTAAGTCACTGTTATTAAAGCAGTATTAAATTACCCTGCAGTAGTAATTACTCAGCCTCAGACCTAAGCTGTAAATGGCAATAAGGGAAGATTCCACTGCCACCATCCATCCCACACCCTGATACTGGTCCCTACTTTTAATATCTACATTGCTGATTGGATTTAGGTTTTGTCTGGCTTGTTACTACTCCTAATTTGGGTGACTAGAATTTGATCAATAGTAGGAAGGATGGGGGATGTGAGGGGAGAACAGCATGTCCTGATCAAGCAATAGGCAAATTAAAAAAGTCTTTAGTCCATTTGCAGAAATTTCTGCCAATGAAAACACATACAACCAACATTTAATCAGGTCAATATAACTTAGTATGCAGCTACAAATTCCAGCCTTATAATTTAAGGAAGGAACTTTCTCTGATTACCTGGTCGACTACCTGGAAAAAGACTGACATTTTCAGTAACTCTCTGACATGAGATAAGCCATAGATTCCCCTTTTTCTAATGTCTAAATAAAAAATAATAACTAAACATAGGGAAATATTGCATAATAGAAACAAAATATCAATGGAACTGGATGCTTTGACAGGACAATGATACTCTTCTGACAAACTGAGTTTCTTTGTTTTCCTGTGAATTTCTACTGCTTAGTTAAACCAAAGAAGGCACCACTGTAAAAGCCTTGTGAATTGCCTTAAAATTGTATGTTTCATTAATCTGCGTTAAGGCACAGATGTGCCAGACCTTTAATTCTTCACTCAGAAGGAATAAAGATATTCCTTACTCAGGGCTGCTCCATCTCTTAGCCAGGAACAACCAGTTCTACAGTGCATTGCTGGCCAAATAATAATAAAAATTCACGCTTCTAACCCTTCAACAGTCACAAATTTCAGGAGGTAAAAATAACACACTTGAGATGCATTAAATGCTCATTAAAATTAATGAGAATGATGTGATTCTTACAAAAAGTACAGCATTGTCTAGTGAAGGAACTGTTTAGTCTCACAAGTGAACAGAGAGTGTTAAGAAGTCTGGTGGTACTAGATAAAATACATGACAAAGCTGTATAGAAAACTTCACGTGGCCACCTGGAAAAAGAAAATCACATTTCTGTCAGCTCTATTTTATCACAGATTTTGTTACTGTTTCCACATATATTGAGAACAGTTTTCACCCAGGGCTTTGTGATATTTTTTGTGTGTGATTTTTTTTCCTCCTTTCATGCAGCACAATATCTCCTCTATGTTTCATGACCTAATTTTACCTCTTTGCCCTTGAAAGTCTGTATTCATTACCAGGCAAAATAATGGCAAAGAGTAAGAAAAGTAGCATGCTACAATTCTCACGGTTGGATGTAGAACTTTCACTCTGCTCCATTTCTGAATAGTATTTAAAGCCCCCAGATCTAAGATCTTGTAAAGAATAGTGCAAGTAAATGAATTTTTCAAAGGAAAAATTTAGGATCAAAAATGGGGGTTCCAGGACTGTGGGTAGCATCTAGAAGGCATAAAGGAGAGCTGAATTAATATTAATAATGTTGACTATAACCAGAATTAATTTTAACTCATGGTTTGGCAAAAGCAAACATTTTTTAAACACATAGGAGCTCTACACAGTCATCCAGACACCCAGTTCCTCACTTTGATCCCTGCTGCAGTTTGGAAAACTACTGCACTAAAATAGCAGGGAAGAGAGTGGAGTTTGGGTTAAAGAGTAGGAGATGGGCACTGTCCCTGTTGGTATCAGTGAGGTGCATCACGTCCCCTCTCTGCCGCCTTACCCACTGTTTGTCTACTCCCTCCAGCCTGGGTGCTCACCGAGGCAAGGACCCTCCCTCGCCACCAGTTCATAGATTGATTAGTTCAAACAGTGCCATCTCAGACAAGGCCTCAAGGTATTAATTAATATAAAAAGCACTAAATGGACAAAGACAGATTCCATTCAAGTTAATCAGTACTTAACAGGACGAGGATTTACCACAAAGAGTTGTCTCCTAATAAACTGTGCCAGTATGAGAGAGTCTGGCTGTTTACTGCAGTTCCTTAATGGCAATAAAGCAATATTAAAACCTGGTCAAGTCCTGTTAATTTGTGGTGCAGTGGGAACATTAACAATTATTATAAAGGATGTAAAAGAACAATTATTAACATGGAAATGAAAAACTAGAAATATAAAAGAAATACATTTCCTATAGAAAGGATTGAAATGTTTTAAGCATTGCAGTGGCATACCCTGTATGTTTTACCTAAGGCAGGTCTGCAGTAATTGCAAAATCTCAGGCCAGACTGCAGCCAGATTAATCCTCTCTCTCCTTTGAGTCACTAAAGTGTCACTAGAGATTTATATCCTACGATGATGCCTTGGGACTGTCCCACCATGTAGCTGGTGTCAAGTTACCTGATAGCTCAGCAAAAGACCTTCAATAATCAGATCCCTGAAAGAGAAGCAATAGCATTGAATTGATCAAGCACAAAAGAGCTTCAGTAACAACCATTCAAAACATCAGAAAGCCTGAGGAAAATTAACAGAAAAAAAAACAACAACAACAATGACAACAAAAAAGAAACACCCAACAGCAGCAAGTAAGGTTTGTACAAAGCCAAATGGAAAATTACTAGATTCAGCAGTTGCTTTACTAGGATATTAGGTTTTATATTAAATTTCAAAAGCTGTATTATCATTCATGTCCTGATAACAGTGTAATGAAAAAAATTAGGAAAAAATCCAAGTGTAAATAAAATAATACTTTTTTATTACAATCCATATGGGAAGAAAGACTGATATACATTGCTTATTTTCAGTCTTCCCGACATTTCAGTTCCTACTCTCTAATATTCAGTTACCTTAACCAAATGCAAAAACTCAGTTACTTTAAAATGCTGAAGTAGAATATACTAGCTAAAATCTGTGTAGGAAAACAGGTCACAGAATGCAATCCCAACCCACTAAATCTGCTTAATGCAGACACGTTCCTTTTCCATTTTGAATCAATACGATGATTTTTCAGGAGATATGCAATGTTCTGCTGCTAAATAAACGTTCCTGTATCAGTAATGCTGAGATCTTTTTGTATCAAGAAAATCATGAAAGCTATAAAAGATATGACTTTGCAGAACCAGGGCCAAACTGCCTATATGGATATAAAACATTAAATCACATTATATACATAATGAAGAGAGATGCATACAATAAAAAATCCTGAAAGAAAAGAAGCAAAATCAATTATTTTCTCTAATCCCTGTGGTTTTACTATAGATACTCCTATCTTCCCAGAAGAATGCAAATGATAGTGCTTTTTGCCTTGGCAGCTTTGCTTGAAATACTTTCTTTTTGTTTCAGATTCTAAGGATGGAGGAGAGAAAGGATTGGTTTATGCTTCATTTCTATTTTTTTAATATTTCTTACTTGATAATTCATTTTTAGATGAGGATTTTGTGGCAAAGGGAGTGAAATCTAAATCATCATGGAGACATTATTTTTCCTTTTTCAGAATTACATACAGGTTTAAAACTAATGCTTTAAAATATGTGTTATTAGCACACAGCAACAAGTTTTTTCAAGGAGCCTATATATTCCTGTGTACAAGGTTCATAGTCATATGGTCACCATGGTTAACAGTTTCACTGCCTAGAAATTGTGGCTACAGCTTTGGGATTGACCAAAGTCAGCATACAGAGCAGAAGAACACCTGAAGAGCAGTAGAAAATGTTTCAGTGCAGTGAACAGGTAAATCCTGGGTGCCCTCCTGCAGGCCTGAGATACTCACTTGTGTGATGTATGGATTCCCAGCCCACAGCTCCTGTCTGCAGGCCCTGCACCTGGTAGAAAAGGCTCTCTGATGTGAACACACCTTGAGAAACCACCCCTGAATAGGGGACCAGCACTCAAGACCCCAGGCTGATTAGCCAGGATGCCTTTTTCCTATTCATGTGTGGAGATACCTTCATCTGTCAGTTCCATAATTTTGGCTTCTATGACTGTACAGTGGCCTGCTGTCAATACAAAGAGTGGAGTAAAAACCCAAGTTAGACCAGTTAATAATGCAATTCCTCAGATGTTTATTTGGAAAGGGTCTCCACTAATCCATGAAGAAACTTGTGCCTTATCACCTTCTTCACAGGCAGCTACAACAATCTTGATTTTAGTAATCAAGCGGTTATTAGGAAAGACTCACAACAATTCTGAATATGTTTTTCCTTGAGTTATCTGAATTTCTGACTTCAGTATATGGCAGCAAGGATGCTCCAGGAGAAGTAGGTTCTGATACTTCAGCAGTATGGATGCAGCACATGCAGTGGGTGCCATTATTCTTAAAAGGCCGTAAAGGATCCTACCACTTAGAGAAATTAAGTGGCATAGGCTGGCTCTTGTTTGAGCACTAAATACCAGGAGCCCATGGTATTGCATTTTGTATCTGTCCTGCTTAAATAGTAGAGAAGGTCAGCAATGTTGGACAAGGTTCAATCAAGAAATTAATGTTTGTCTTTTCGGTGCCAAAAGAAAGAGCTAAACCACCTCCGGTTCTAACATCTTATTAGGACCACAAATAAATTGAAAGACAATGAACATACTCTAAGTGTTTCTATGGCACGTAGACTTTTTCCTGATTTCATCAAGCCTTTAATACGCAGTGGTCACTCTGTTGACAAAATTGCCTACCTTGTGAATATCACAAGAAGTTAGTAATGCTACATAAAATCAGTCTTTGCAAATTATTTCTGTTACTGATTGAGAATGTACATTTTTTACCATGTGGCCCAGGTGAGGTAAGTTACCCTCAGTGAAAGAGGCACTAAACAACTCGCAGACAGGTATTAGCCACACAGGAGCTGACCTGCAAGGAGTCCATGCACTATTGGACCTCCCAGTAACTTGCTTTCTAACCATGATTTAAAAACTGAGTATCAGAGCAAAAGTACCTCTCTGCAGCATTTCCTGGCCATACTATTAAATGTAGGAAAGGCAATAACCATTCAGGATGTATATGCCTCTTCCTATTTTCTCCAAATTGCTTACCATAGAAGTTAAGCACAGGACTTGTGTCACAGTAGTAGATGAATGTGAAGGCAATAAATGCACAATTTAAATGCATATTAATATGTTCTACTGGTGCTGAGTAACAAACAATAGTTTGAGTTGCTGAACACTGACTATGGGGGACACTTCTAGTGACTGACTCAGTACTGCTGCAGCATGCTTGGCATTTTGCAAAATCAAAACCAAAAAAATCAATCTCATGCCACCTTCCTTTTCCAGTCTCTGAGGGGATCAAATGCAGATGAGGACAGGAAAGAGCAAATGCACAAGCCAAATGCTTACTAAATATTTACAAAAGTGAAAGCAGAGCACATTTAACATCAGCAGCCCAGACTTTTTTGTCTGCTGGAAAAAAAAGGTTATCTACATAGGAATGGATTGAAGGCAGGATCTTGACTTTTAGTATGATCATCCCTAAAAATAACAATTGGCACAATCAAAATTCTTAAGGGAAGATACCTATATCTCACCCAGGTGAGATACCTATTCTTACAGGCATCTAAAACCCCAAATTAGGAGCCCTCTGTCACAAAAGCAGCAATGTAGAAGAGAATGGAGAGCCTGGGCTGTGATACGACATACAGCATACAGATTCTCTTTAATTATCTTTCTACAAATTAGTACCTCTGTCTTTCAGAATTCCTCAACATAACCACTTTCACTGGACTCTAAATTGTGTGGCTGCCATTCTGTATGATGTTTCTTCCAGATATGAAAAAGGCTGTAGAAAGGAGTCATGTGGCCAAAAAAAATAGGGTATTTCTTATACTATTTCCTGGAAGTAGTAGTATTATTAATAAGAATAATGGTAATCATCATACAATATATGTGTGCTTTTATTTACTTCATCTGAATAGCCTACTATGGTTTTCTCAAGCCTACCAATATAACATTCAAAGAGCCAGTTCAATTACTGAAGCATTTTCTATTAAATTAGAAGCAATGTACTTCTCAAAGAAATCATCTATTATTTACAACTAAAAGGCAAAGAAATGTCTAACCCACAATGTCTTTACAAAATCTTACAGCTGAACTGTTAGGTTGTAAACAGAGCCATGTTGATGGGCTCATTCTATAACAAAATACTGATAGCACAGCAATAACAATGGTAGATGTTAAACTGTTTTAATAAAAGCACAAATTCAATCCATTCATGAGAAAACATTAGACATAGAAGTGAAATTCCTCTACTTAAAAGCATTATGAAAATGTCTGGTGTGGGATTTGACTGTAGTTCCACACATCCCTCCCCCAAATTCTTACTGTAGAGAGAAGGACTGATATTTATTGACTCCTGCTATAATATACTACATATACAACAGGCAATAATAAATACTTGCCTTACAGTGAGAAGGGAGGAACTTTAGTCTGTTTTAAAGGAAATAAAATAGTAACAATCTATAAATCTTATTGGCACCTAAGATCCAATGTGAAAGGTTTTTGTCACTGCTATTAGCCTAAGTTTAGGCCCATTCTAATATATCCTTCTCAATAAAAACCCAAGGTTAAGGGGGTTTATTGAAACTGTTAATTTTCATTAACAAGAAGAAACTGAGCCAATTCCTTGGAGTCTGACCAAATAAGATGACTGTAAGGCAGTTCCTGGAAAAAGCATGGGTAGAGCAGTACATTGTGGAAGGAAAGACCTGCCCCAAAGACTCTCATTTGTCTCAAAACACTTCATCCTTCAAACAGCAAATATGAAAACTTAGGAAGGAGAGACTGGAAGAGGCCTCCAGACTTCATCTGGTTCATCCCTTAGCCTGATACTCCCGCACTGCTTCCAACAGATGGCTTCCCAATCTCATACAGGCTTCTTATGACAAGTTCTTACAGGCTTTCAAGAAAGCTGATTCCCAGGCTTGGCTATTCTTACTATTTTTCCATGAGTCCTAATTGAAACATCCCTTGTAGTAACTTCAAATCATTTACTTCTTGCTTTACGTTTACAGGAAAAGCCAACTGGAACACTAACCCCTCTCAAGCAGCTTGCTTGCTTATTTATTTAGATATTTTGAATGGAAAAATTAAACCCAAATTATTCTCTGGAGAGCAATTTTACTTTTTTTTGCTATGGTATAGGCATTTCTAGAGACAGTTTTCTCCATGGTCCTCTAAATTCTATCATGCTAGACAACAGGATTTCCAAACACAGTGACCAAAAGTAACAACAGACTGTTCATCTTGCAAGACCACATCTAGCAGACAAGATTTATACGTCCCCACACATTTGCATTTTTTTGCAACAACAGGTTGCTTCATTCAGTTTACTTCCACTGTAACCTGTGCATCCTTTTCTATAGATGAACTCCTTCTTCCCCTTGTATTTATGCAGCTGATTATGCATGCCTTAAAGTAGAAAATCAAGAATTGAATTGCATCTTACTTTTTCCCCTAGCTCATTTCAAATTCTAATTCTCTCCTCCAGGACATTTACAGGTCTTCCCACTTTATGTCATCTATAGATTTAATGAACATACTTTCATTCCATTAGCCATACAACAATTAAAACACTCAGCAAGTTGAAACTTAAGACCAAAACATAACAAGCATGCAAACTGATGAAAACACACTATTTTCAGCACAGTTTTTTAGTGTTTACACCTGGATTACAGTAGTTCTGTCCAGAATCTGTGGCTTACTTTTAAATATTGTGCAAGACAACATCAGAAGCCTGAATCCTGAAAGTTAGACTATCTATGGTTTTCTCTCTCCCCAGAATGTCTGTCACTTTAATGGAAGGATATTAGACTGATTTGATGCACTTTGTTCCCAACAGCTCCTCATGATGATTCCATCGCATCTCACTAATTTCTAGGTACTTACAAATAGCTATTATATTAATTTTCTGTTTGCTTGTGTGTTTACTTTCTTGTTTATTTTACCAGGAATTGAAATTACATTGGGTTTTAATTCACAAGCCCCTTCTTCATGCCTTTTGAAAACCGAAATCTTATTTGTCCTTTTCCAGACTTCTAAAACCTCGACTTCTCTTCATGGGATTTCAAAGATAACCTTCCACTTTTTGAAATTTGCTTCTTCTTGCTTTTTAAGAAGCTTTGAATAAATGTTAGATATTTTCAAATTGAATGAATTGGTCTTCTGCATATTCTCTAACCTGTACTTTCTTTAGGTCTGTGAAATACTCCTGGTTTATCATCCTTTTTTGTTAACTGCATTAATAACCTAAGCACGGCCTGGCTTTGGTGAGAACTAAAACAAGGAATTCCAGAATTTCTGACTCCATCACATTTGTTAGCTTTTCCTCTGTTTTGAGCAGTGACAAATTTTTTCTTGATTGTCTTCTGACTAACAATGTAAGATAATTTCTTGTTGTCCTTTACAGCCTATGTAACATGCACCTTGATTTATTGATCTTGTCCTTTTGGCTTTGTCCTTACAGGCAAATCTTATTGTTTTATACATATGTTTAGCAGCTTGGTCTGTTTTCTATATCTGCACAAGTCCTTCTGCTCAAGGTCATCTAAGGACTCAGGAGTTGGCCTAACTTGCTTTTTTCACTCTCTAGCCCTCCTCTACTTTCACTTGGAGCCTCAGAGTAACTTCTTTAAAGGTCTGTTGTCTCTCTTGAGCAATATTTTCCTGAGACTTATTTCTATGAAATCTTATCAGTTTCCTGGGGTGACTATGTTCTCCTTGCTTCAGGTTGTTTGTACAGGAGTGTATCATAAATCACCAAGAAATATTGACTTATGATTTTGTAAGACTTTGTTATAATGTTTTGCCAGTGATAAATGTGATGCCTTTTTCTTTTTTTTTTCTATTCTGTTTCCTGGTTTTGTTTGGGTTTTTCTAAAATGTCGACAGTTTGTGCTATATAAAAAAACCCTAAGCTTAATGTTTTAAACCATTGTGTTACAGAAATGGTTATGAGCAGTGAAACAGCAGGATAAGGGACCATTTTGATGGGCAGAAACAAGTACCCTCTCTCTCTTTCTTTTCTCGTGTTCACAGGCAGAATGCATTTTAGAAGGTTAAGGAACAGACACTGAGAGGCATAAAAGCAGCTTTAAACATATCAAAGAACTGCTCATATCACATGAGCAATTGCGGCTAAAAATGGACTTGTGCAATCAAATATATTCCCTTAGACAACTCAGGAATACATGCAGCTCTCAGGTAGTCTGCAACACTCCCTTTCACAGTGTCGTCTATACAGCTACATGGCAAAGCAAGCAAACACCTCCAGCCAACTCAGGGATTTGGTACAGGCACACAGAAATCCACCCCAGGAATTCTGCAGCATTTCAAGGTCAGTCTCCGTGGCAAGGGCAAGAGATTTCCGCAGCAAACGTTCGTCAATCCTGCGGCTGTAATAACGCGGTGCCATCTGCAGCCCCACACCCCCCGAATCCCCTGTCAGCTGCTGCTGAGTTGGAGGAGCCAGGGCTTTTCGTAATTCCGTGGTCACACACGCACTGCCCAATTTATTTAACTCTTTCTCCGCACTTTGTTATTGAAACGGTGACAAAATAATCCAAATGCACAGAGCTCGGGGCAATGTGAAGAGAGCTGAGCAGCAGAGGTGAGCTCTCACTAGTCCAGACACAGTGGGGTACTGGCAGAATGGACCGAGGAGTGGGAGGGGAGCGATACCATATGCCCCTGCACACAGTGAGTAGCTCTTGACATGGGAGAGGCTGCTGGGGCCCAGGGCCTGCTGAAGCCAACAGCTGACAGCAGTTTGTGAGTTGCTACCCAGACAAGCCCATGCTGCCAGGTTCAGGCTCCAGTGGCATACCACAACTGAAGGAGAAAAGAGAATACCAGCACTACAGTAGCACTCGTTGACTCTCTTCCCAATTTCTGGCATTCCTATTAGTAAAAAAATGAAACACCAAAAAAGTTACATTGTTCTGCTCAGGTCTTCTTGCTTGTGTTTCTAAGCCCTCAAGCAGGCACAGGCTATCTCATGTTTATTTCTAGTGCAATGTGCCATCCTGAAGCCTGGAGCTGGGAAGCTTTCCCACTTCTCTGCAGACCCTGCAGAGAGCAAGAAGCAGCACATAGGTTTTGCATAACCTTAACCCAGAGCACATCCACTCATCTCACAAAGGTGACAACTATCCTCCTGCCTGTCACAAGCTGGTGGTGTGAGAACTAGAGGTGGAAGCACAAGGCTAGCATGCAAAGCCACAACCAAGCTCAAGTTTCCGTAAAATTTGGATGGGTGCAGAGAGGGACATGGATGACGGGTGGGAAGTTTGTCACACAGTTATGAGACACAAAGACATGGTTCACATCTGGCTTGAGCCAGCAAAAGGCACAAAATCTTCCCAACTGCAGGACACCATCCAAAGGCAGCAAGTCTGTCCAGCTGGCTGGGAGCACTTCACTGAATCATTCATCGTGCCCTGTAATTTCAATGTTTCTGCATTTACATCAGCCTGGCAACATTCAAAACAAAACTTAGTGAAACCTCTGAGCTGACATCAATACAAGCATGAAGTGCAGAAGGATAAGTATGGGAGAATAGGAAGCCTCATTGCTTCGCAACTTCTGTCTTCAAAGCATTGCCTTAGGCTTGGCTGGGGCTTTAAATGTGGGCAGATATTTCGAGTTTCACTGCATGGCCAGTTCATTCCAGCTTGGCCAATAAATACTCAAAGTTTAACAGCATTATTCCTCTCTCCAACCCCAGCAGCTTTGCTTACAAACCACTTGGTTTGTCACTGCTATACAGAAAGAAAACAAGGAAAAGTTTGTTTTAGTGAGAGCTCTTAAATATCAAAAAATGAATGCCATTCAGGACAAAACTCTCAACAAATGGAGCTCTGATATAAGGCAAGACCTGGGCTAAATGGGTGCATTTTCGTATACCCTAGATTTTCTTCAGTTACTGAATATTCTTTTCTTTTCAACTTGATGGCAGTCCCTGAAATAGCATTCACTGGTCGTAAATTCTCCTAAATTATCAAACCAGCTATCGCAACCGATCAATTTAATTTTGACTGATATATTAAAGTGATTATAGAAGAACTAGGCTCCTGAATGTAATTGAATTTCAATAGATGTGTGGCACTTTGTTCCTTTCAATATGTAGAAGATTTCAGACTTTAAGACTAATTATTAAAGCAGCTTTAAAAAAAAATTGCTACAAAAAATTTCTAAACTACTCCCCTTTTCATTTTTTACTTCATTTACTTCATTTTTCACTACAAAAAAAAAGATGACATTCCAAAAAGAAAATCATAGGAAGCCAGGGAAAGTTTTTACTGAATATGATTCTTAAAACATTTGTTTAGCAGAACATCTATAGGCCATCAATTTTCACATTTTTGATTAAAAATTCTCACCCACTAATGTAAAATTAATGGATATCTGATCTAAATGAATTTAAAGGTAAGACTAGATATTTAATAATTATCATAACATACTGTTCTAGGATTGTAGATGTTTCAGACCGTTCTTTTTCTATCACATGAGCTGATGCAGATTAACATGGGTTTTTTGGCACTTAGGAAAATTGAAAATAATTAATCTGTAATGGCATTGATGGAAAAAGTGTTCAAAATGTCAATAAAAGTGCTGCTTTAACAGTACTTCAAATAGTCTACTTACGCAACTTAAGAGACACATTATCTGCCAGACTACACACTTTTCCATTAAAATCTATGAAAATCTGCAGGAGTTTAATTACCTGCTCTCCCATTGTTCCTTGGCTGCAGCAGGAGTATTTTGAACACTATGTAAAAATTAATGCAAAATTTAACATAACAGTTATGCAGATTAAAACTTTCCCTAGTTCCTATTTTGTAAGAAGAGACTCACACAAATAAACCATAAGTTGCTTTTCACCAAAAAGAGTTGTTTAAATATTTTTGTTAATTTCAAAACATTTCTGACTTACAGAAAAAGTTAAGCATAACTATTGCAATAATCAACATAAGACCATGAAATACCTGGGGAAATATTGTGAGGAAAATTGCATCTCATGAGAACAGTTTAAATACATTCTCCTTTTCCCAAAAGAAGGAGGTTGTTCAATAAATTCTTGTTTCAGGAGATCATTCAAGTTTTCACAGAATCAAAGCACAGTTGAAGTTGGAAGGGACCTCCGTAGGACATCTGGTCCGACCCAAGTTCTTGAGCAGGGCTGCCTAGATCACATGGCACAGGACCATGTCCAGATGACTTTTACATATCTCCATAGATGGAGACTCTACTACCCCCATGGGCAACCTATGTCAGGGCTTGGTCACCCTCACAGTGATAAAGCATTTCCTGATGTTCAGAGTGAATCTCACAAGTTTCAGTTTGTGCCCATTGCCTCTGGTCTTGGCATAGGGCAGCACTGAAAAGAGCCTGGCTCTGTCCTCTTTGCACCTTCCCATCAAATGAGATCCCCTGCAAGCCTTGTCTTCTCCAGGCTGAACAGCCATCACTCTCTCTGCCTTTCCTCATATGAGAGATACTCCAATATCTTAATCACCCTTGTAGTTCTTTTTTGAACTCGCTCTGGTATGTCCATGTCTATCTTGTCCTGGGGAGCCCACATGTGACCACAGCACTCTAGATGTGTCCTCAACAGTGCTGAACAAAGGGGTGGGATCATCTCCCTTTATCTGCTGGTATTGCTTTGCCTAATGCAGCCCAGGATATCATTTGCTTTCTTTGCAGCAAAGGTGTATTGCTGACTTGTGTTCACCCTGGTGCCCATCAGGATCATGACAAGCTGCTTTCCAGCTGGGTGCCCCCCAGCATGCAACAATGCATGAGGTTGTTCTTCCCCACATGAGGACTTTGTACTTCCTCTCATTGAACTTCACAAGGCTCTTGTCAGCCCATTTCCCCAGGCTGTCAAGGTCCCTCTGGACAGCAGCATGACCCTGTGGCATGTCAGCAGTTTGGTGTCATCAGCAAATTTGCTGAGGGTCCACTCTGCCCCACCATCCAGACAATTAATGAAGATATTAAATAGGACTGGACCCACTAATGATCCCTGAGGATCACCACTAGTCACTGGCCTACAACTAGACACTATACCACTGATGAACACTCTCTGGGCCCAGACATTCAGCCAGTTTTCAATCAACCTCACTGTCTGCTCGTCCAGCCCATATATCAATATTTGTGACATTTTCTCTGTGAGGATCTTATGAGAGATGGTCTCAAATGCCTCACTGAAGTCCAGGTAGACAATATGCACTACCCTCCTGTCACCTACCAGACTATTCACTTCATCACAAAAGTTGATGAAGTTCAACAAGTTGGAAGTCAGCCATGCTGATTACTGACAATTTTATCACAATTAATGTGCTTGGAAATGGTTTCCATCACCTTCCCAGGGATCAAGGTGAGATTTGGCCTGTAGTTCCCTGCATCTTCCTTTTTGCCCATCTTGAAGTGCTTCTAAGTCTCTTCTGTTAGAGTTTCATCAGTGTCAGAAGGACATCAGTTTGATGTTTTTGGCCGAGGACATTTAGTATCCTGGGCCTGAACAAAATGCAAAGAAAGTCCAGGAATCTGGGATTTCTTCTGGCATTGGTTCAAAATCCAAACAGCTTTTTGGGCAGGCTTATTTTTCTGATTCATGGCTCATCTTTTCAAGGCAGACCCACAAAAGGCATACAATATTTAGCTGTCTAGTTCATGAATCCTGAATTAAATATCTTTACACATATACACAAGGACACAGAAGGGCATCCCACTACATCTTCATTAACTCTACCCATTGCATGGTCTTTGATCATGGTCTTTGGTACAGGATGCACTTCTGGGAGCAGGTATCTCCTTTCTTTCCTTACAGAGGAGACCTCTCCTCTATTTCTAAAGCACCGAAATATGAAAAAAACAGGAAAGAAGACAACCATCATTTGTGGAATAGCTTAGTGGTTAAATATCCTGTTCACAGTTCAGTGATGACTAGTTGCATTCACTCCTCATGTTTATGTGTTAAATTCAAAGCATCACCCTCCAAGCCAGCTGGGGTTCAGGCATCCTCCACCTTTACCATAGAAGCTATCCTACACTACAAAAGCAGAATTAATGAACAATGGGACAAAGGAAAGAGGGAGTGTGGTTAACAACATGGAATAGCCTCCAGGATACATCTGGATCTCTCCAAGGAAAGTAGTTTTAAGTTTCATTCACTGATCCTTTTTAAACATTTTTATCTAATCAAAGCACCCTAGGATTTTGCAGTCTCTCTTCTGAGATAAGCACAAACTATCTACTTGCATCTCAAGGGAACTGGTTGTGATCCCTGTCAGGCTCAGCTCCTTGATGCAATGGTGAAGAATCATGTTCTGTTGCACTTGCCATGATGCAATGCACTGTTTCTATAGCATGTTGCAATCCCAATCCCAAAGCTCAGATTCTTCCAGAGCCCTTCAAGATAGAGCTTGTCACACCACTGCATTTGCATCACAAATGGACAGGTAGGCCCCATGGCAATCTGTGTCTCTTACAATCATTTGTGGAAACAGGTTGATGCTTTCAAAGGTGTTCTGGAATACATTTTACATTATTGTTGGCTCCTTAGATAAAAGGGCACAATTAGACCTTTCGCATGGCAGATGTCCCTTATGCTGAAATTACCTCCCAGCTCTCAAGATAGCTGTGGCCATTAGAGGTAGATCATGCCCAAAACTATTGCAAAAATATGAGAAGGATGGTCAACAGATTTGTCATCCTTGTAGGCTTTCTGATCAAGGTACTTCTTTGCCTACATAGAGAGCACATGTCCCATCAATAGCATTACAGGGAGTGATACTAACTTCAGTTTTCTGGAAGTTATTTACAGCTTTCCATATTACCACTTTGCAACTGTAGAAGTCCTAATTTACTTGTTTCAAGGCAAATTTAGGCTTGTTCTGTCTGTGCTCCAGACTAACCAAAAAAAAAAAAAAACCCAAAGAAACCCCATTGAAGCTGTGTAGACCTTTTAGCAGGGGATTGCACCCAGACTAATAAGCTCTGTCAAAAAACTCCAAAAGTCAACCCAGATATTCCCCAATTTAGGTTACAAACAGGTATTTAGTAAGATCCTTGACCTGAAAGTGGCACAAACTTTGCTGTTTGGGGCTGAATGGCACTCTTGGTCCTGAAAAGTGCTAGTCCCAGGCTTCCACATAATATGTCTGACAGCATGCAGATGCTACAGGAGTCAGTAGTAAAAATCTCACAAAGGGAATTTCCTCCCTCATTATACCTGCTGCTGTTCACCACCAACCCTGACCAGCTGAAAAGACATCACTTCATAGGAGGTTACCAGATTTTGCTGATTTTGCTGAAGCAAATTGGCTTATGTAATTTTGATATTTTTACAAAGCTAAAAATACCAAAAAAGGGAGTGGAAGAGAAATGATGAGGGAATCATGTTGAGAGCTTTAAATATATAGAATAGAACTAAGAGAGCAATACTTGTATTTAGTAGCTGGAGGAACCTTTCGGAGCATGAGAAAGAAAGACAGAGACAAAGATTTAAATTCAGTTCTTTTCTTTTCCTATTATGCAGGACTGCAGCATCAACAACCAGCAATTGAGAGAAGAGATACATCATTAAACTTATTTATAGCATTAACTACTTTGCATTCATCCACACAAGTGAAACTGTAAAAAGAAGAAAAAATTATAAAGGGAGTGTGTGGTTCTTTCATTAGCTTGTCTGTAATGTTGGATTGGTCCATAAATTAATGTGTAAAAGAGGACAGAAAAAAAAAAGAATTCAAAGCTTTGCCATTGTAATTATAGCTCTTTAAATATCAAAAGACACAAAGAAAGATTCCTTTTGAAAAGAGTACCGATTCTCTTGGCAAGCCACTATTAAATACTTGCATAAATCTACAGTCTGTATCCTGTAAGTTGAGGTGACATTGCTATCATGGCTTACAGGTCTCTTCATGCAACTATTAGTGCACTTCAGTATTATTTATATATATTATCAGGACACCTTGATGAGATAAGACACCTTCCTTCTGTCAAGGGTGAAGGGCTAGGAAGTAGCAACTGAGAAAGCTAGCAAGAAAAAGGGCCTTGACCAAAGGTTACCTAATTGACTTGGGCTATTCCAGATACAGACTCTGAAAATCTCTTCAGAGAGAGTCTCTTTACCTTCAGGCATTCAGGTGCAGTTTCATCACGAATTTACCAAAACCTTCTCCATTCCATGTGAGTACCATGTCACATCAGCAGACATGGTTGCATCTCTCCATCTTCCAATTTACACGGTATTTGTCCCCAGAAAGCCACAAAAACTAATAGACAAAATATAGTAGTAAAACATCCTCTAATGTGTAGAGCAGAGTGGATTGCTAGGCACTGCAATTTCTAAATTAAATGCCACAGAGCTCAGTTTTCACCCACAATTTGCTCCCTCACAGACAACCTTTCCTCACAGTCTCCTTGTGAGTCTTTGCCTTTCAAAGGGTGCCACAGAGAATGGATCTCATTCTTGACACCTGCTAGGATAAAACAATGTCCTTTGGTCCTATACATTTCACAGGTTGCATCCTCAGGTCCAGTCCCATATCAGAGCAGTAGTTCCAAATATTTTCTCAAAAGTCCAATCCCACAGTGCATGGGGTTTTGTAGACTAAAATAATCATGCACTGCTCCTGAAACAAATCAGAAGCAGGCTTCAAGTCGATCCACTGCTCCCACAAGGCTGAGGTCAATACCTTTGCGAGCAGCTACATCATCTAAGGGTTTTTCAAGGAGCTGGCTGTTTCCTGAGGCTGCAGCCTCACAGCTCTCAGGCTGCCCAGAAATTGCCCTGTTGATTCTCAATAGTCACAGACAGATCCCACATTGAGGGCGGCAGCGTTAAGTCTTGGTAATGGCACAGCCTGTCTTCTGATTTGACACTTACAAATAAAATCCAAGACACAACTCATCAAATACACAATGGAATGAGAGAGTGCTTTGGTGAAACACAGCCCCTTTTCCCCAGCTGCTAGAAATGTAAGACAATGCCCAGAAATGGGCACTTGCAGTACAATTTCTATGAAGCCAGGGAACCTGGGTACTTTCCTCTTGGCCCTCAAGCATACAGTCTGAGTCACCATCCTTTCTCACTTCCAGGTATTAATTTTATTTTAAAGGTAATCCAGTTGAAGAGAACTGGATTACAGGAGGGAAAACAGGAACGGACCATCTCAGACTTGATAACTGGGATGTGGTAGAAATGTAGATCCCAGCAGTAGTGTGGGCCACACCACAAAGAGCTTCTTCCCATAGCTCATACTAAGGTACTGTGGGTGAAACAGCTAATTTATAAGTGTAATAAACTTAGAAAGCTAGCTACACAGTTTGAACAGTTCCTCTGTCAATGGTTAATATTTGAAGCAAACTGGATTTAAGGTTCTGTAGGAAGAAAAGCTGTTGCTATCACAGATGCCTTAACCACTATAAATGTTCATACTTTTTTCACCGATTTGCCTGCTAGAGATGAAGAAAAGTTCAAGAGCAGACCCTTGAAGTACGCTGTAATGCCTTCTTCTAAGATTGACTTGACACAATTTAGCACAACTATAAGAATTCTTCTTCATGAACTAACAAGCCAATTAATTATGGAAAGCAACAGGCTTTGGCCTAAAGCCAAATTACATTGGTGTCATTAGTCTTTGCTTTGCAACAAAATCAAGAGTCCTGCCTGGATTACGTTCTCTGAACTCTTCAGTTCAATGATACTGTGCTGTAGAACTCCAAGTAGGTGCTGATACTTAAACACACATTATAATAGCAGTGACAATTATAACAATAATCATCCATATTTGTAAACGTTTTTTCACATTTAAGTGTTCAGAATCTCCTTGTAAAAATGTGACCTCAAACAAATGCCTTTCCTGTGCATCTACTCATCTGAAGATGAAGAGATATCACTTACCCTAAGACATGAAGTTTAGCCTGGAGGATGCCCATCCACCAGCAATACTCCTACCCCTATCCACAGCCTGACCCTGCTCTCAGTACTGCCCCCATCTCTGACTTGGATTTTGTGCAAATTATCCCTACAGACTGACTGCTCAAACATTTCATTTCAAGGAACCTATTTTTAGAAAACAGGTGAAGGCTGTTTCACTACAAATATTTTGTTTCAATGAAGATACTTTAAATTAGAATAATATTCACACTAAAAAGCAGGTCTCCTGGGTGTGCAATATACATTTTATAACTATATGTGTGCAGAAAAAAAAATCAGCAATCTCTGAAGCAGAGACACAATTTGAAGCAAGATGGTGATACCCTAAAGATTTTGCCCAATTAGGCTGCACCTCTGCTACAACACTGTAAGGTCTTCCTCCTGAGATTCTTCACTTTCCACCCCATTTCATCACCCAGCACTGCTGTGCTACCCTCTGGAGTCACTCACTGAATTGCTGAGCAGGCTAGAGAAGCTGCCATGAGCCTCCCAACCCATTAATGCACCATGCATGGTCCAGTGATATGAGTGAACCAGCTGCAGCAAGCCAAGCAAATTGCTCTGTTCATAAATTGTAAAGGCTTGGTCTGGGTTTTGTTCGGTATTATTTGCTACAAAGCATCATACTTTAAGTTATCAGAATCAATGGCTCATCTCATCACATTTCTGTATAATGTAAAACAATGGGAATTCACCCTGTGACTTCTGTGTTGCCATTGCTGCTTCTGATAAATATTATACAAACATATTAAGGAAACCAATAGAAAACACCTGAGATGTCTATCTACATTTAAGTTTTATTACTTCTGGGATCTCAAAAGGCTTAGGAAACATCACTGAACACTGTTTCATACATACTTGTGAAAGGGTAACATAATAAAACCAGGTCAAACAACACTGAATATTAAATTTAATGAAAGGTATGTAAAAGAAAGAAATACAGGAGGTGTTGGGAAAATTATTAAAAGAGAAGGAACATATAACTGTACCTGTGATTGTGGGAGTTTTGGTGAGGTTTTTCTTGGGTAGTTTGCTGGGGTTTTTTAACTGCCACACAAAACCATTTTACATCCAAGGAAAGGAAAGATGCAATTAATTTTTTCTCTTTTTTTTTTTTTCCAAACTAAATTTGAAGCAGCTGAGAGGTTGGTTATTTCTAACCATCTTCAAAAATGGACTTATAATGTTGCCATCTGTTGGCATATGACAGATATAGCATCCCACAGTTCCAGACAGAGTAGCAAAGATGCAGAAAATTAAAGGGACAGATGTGAGAAATACATGCTCTCATTTGGTTCCACTGTTCACATCTGTTCTCCTCAAAAATCTTTTAATCATATAAATCTATCCTCAGAAGCTAGTACCTTGAAATGTTATGGCATTTCTGGTAATCATTAAAAGCTTATTCTAGTAGAGTTTACTGCATTCCAAAACATCACTGGATTCATAAAAATCTGGTTTCCATCAACAGGACACAAAGTACATAGCAGCATTACTTGTCTGCTTCCCTCTCCTTCACAAATCATGAGCAAAATGGTAGGTGACTGATGCAACTTAACAGCATTTCTAGTACAAAATTTCAACAGGTATCTGCAGACACTTGATGTTTGCACAACACCTAGACAGAAAATCAACATCTCTTTGTAATGGTCACTGTAGGCTGCCCTGTCCCTGTGGGGTTCACCGAGTGCGTAACCCCTATCCTGCTGGTGTCAGGGCATTTCTTGCCTCTGAAGTGATTGCCTACCATTGCAAGCTCATCTGTCTTCATTTGCAATGTCACTCATTTCCTTTTACAGTGCTCTTAGCTGGCTGCTAATATTTCCATCAACTGTAAACATCTCCCTGGGAGAGCACCAGCCCACTCTGACCCCTCCACCAATTTCCATAGTCTGGGACCTCACCACTCCTCACAGGCAGGAGATGAAATGACCACAAAACCAGTCACACTGTTACTACTCCCTCTACTATCTTAATTTTTGACACCTGCTACTCATTTTCCTTTGGAATCAAACCTTGCATATCATTTTCATCCAACAAGGATGAGAAGGTATATTCCATCCATCTCCCCTTCCCCCTTATTCTGTTCATTGGAGTGGGGACTAAGGGTTCCTGCATATTTGTGAAACACTGACACACACTTCTATGGGCAAACTTGTACCTCCTTTTTTATTCATGGATAGATTTTAATGGTGAATAGAGAAATTATGTTCAAATTCTTATTTCATCTTGGATACAGTGAATGCATTTTCACCTTAAGTACAATATACCACCTTCTCTGTAATACACTACACAAATTCTCTCTCAAAATGGCAGTGGCATCAAAAATTAAAAAGTATAGTACAAAGCAAACAATATTGGAGCTACATAAGCATGCTCATTATTCACATGAACAGTTTTTGGTATTTACAGAAAGCATTGATGGATACAGTTTGCTGGCCCCGTGAGCACTATGTTAAATCATTAAAGTGTGAGCAGTCTTTATTTGTATTGCAATAACATTTTGCATCCCCATCCCAGAATCCCAGTGTGCTCAGTGCTCACAAACAACCGCCAAATCATGATGTGCATTTGAGAATAATTTTTTTTCCTTTAAGAACTAATTTTAGCTTTGACAACTCCTCATTTTTCTACATAGTTTCAATTATTTTGATGCATAAAATGACCTGCAGGCTATCAAGTGGAAGTCCTCCACACTCCACACAGCTCCTGCATAAAACATTGAAATAAGTAAAAAATCCTAATTATTGCATGTTCCAAAAAGGCCAGTAACCTATATAAATTTCACAATACATAAGCAATTACATACTTTGCTTTAGCTGATAAGAGATAGTTGACAACAGACTGTTCAGTGCCTCTTTCTTCTCAGGTAAATGAATGAAAATGTAACAGAAAAACTTCTCCCCCAAAACATTAGGAATTTAAGACCAAAGCAATTTTTGTAGCAGCTGGTACTTATCATCACCTTGCTAAACATGATAGAAGTTTGAAAACAACAACAGAAGTAACCACAGCTTCTTAAGTTTCAGATGCCAGTAAGCAGTAGGACCAGTGATTCAATATCCCCTCTGTGGGTTGCCCTCAGCTTAAATCTTGTGGCCACACAGCAGGGCCATAATTTGTACTGCAATGAGAAGCCAACCCAGGGAATAAGGAAAATGCAGTAAAATTAAATAAAATTAAGGCTGTCATGTCTAATATGGAGTCTCTCAGTAGCATTTGGTCTCATATTTAATTACACTTGAAAGTAAATTATATTTATATACTCACTACAATTCAGTCAGAAAATGGGGTTAGGCTATGATTTATTACAGAGAAATGTGCATTTGCAATAGGTAGCATGAAATTTTCAAGCACCTTTTCCTTGCAGATAAAGTCAAAGTACTTTTTTGGCATGTGAAGGAAGAACATATCACCTATGTCATCTTCTACAGAAGGGAAAGATAATGCTAGTCATCTCCACCACCTACTACTTGACTTTCATGGTAACAACACTCACCACTTCCTTCCCTATATAGCCAGTCATTTTTCCAGTTCCTAAAATCATCTTCTGGTAAATATGTTGACCATACTTGTTTAATCCCCTCCTTGCTGATCTTCTGCTAGCTGCTTGTCCCCTCATTTGAACATCTTCCCTGCTTTCCCCTCTTCTGCTGCTGCACTCTTTTCTTTTTCTATGAATCCTTCTGCATTCCTGGTAACAAACTCAAAAGTTTATCTACAGTTAGCAACTTCCCTGCTTTTTCATATTTTCCTCTATACTGATAATTCTGTGCAAGGCATCCCACTTGAGTCAATTACTTACACAACTGCCTGACACTCAAATTCCTTCTCAAATGAGGGGTTTTTTTTGTTTCAAATTAACTCTAGAACTATGAGGAATAGCTACACCAGTTAGATTTCTTCACTCAAATTCCTAGCTGTGGTAGAGATTTATATCACATAAATTTAGCCAACTTACCAAAATGCCTACGTTGAAAGTCTAGATGCAGAGGCTAGAGACTGGTAGTTTTAAACTTCTTTACACAACAAAACCAGAAGAGCCTCTAGGAGTAGTTTCTGTGTTCTCAAGTCCCTAGTCATGACTGGAGACAACCTGCTTCTTTCCCTCCATCAACTAGGAAGCCAGCTCCTGACCACGTGGGGTGAAGCTGAGCTGTTGAATTAAAGAGCTTTTGAGAAATGCTTGGTGCACTTAAGAAATAAAGTGTTACATTAAAAAGAGTCACCATGATACTTCAGCTGCACTAAAAAGAAGAGCAGAAGTAACAACCAAATTTGTGAGGCACCCTGTTCTGTCAGTTTATGTTAGTCAGTCTTGCATCTCACCCACTATGTCGGGGACATAAGTAGAGAAACACTCAGTTTTCTGAAACCTGAAAAGGCTCAAGCACAAATAAGGTACTGGGATGCCTGGCACTTGCAAAATTAAAACAAGTCTGGCCTTGAATTCAATGCATTTTTATCATTTTTAATTAACATACAAAAGTCAGTAACTTGTAGAGTACTGGTACATTCAGGTTGAAGCAGTTGAGCAGGGGGTTTCAGTGTGAGACCGAAACACTTACCTTCTGGCATCTGTATATTGAAGGGCATGACTCACCAGCAGTGCACACTGTGGAAACAGGCACCCCCCTTCCAGCCCTGACCTGAGTGGGAGGAGGCTCTGGAGCCAGGACTGCAAATAGAAGCAAACCCATATCCACTCATGAAAAGAAGGGGTTAACAGCTCATTGTATCTCCCTCCAATAAAGCCACTCCTGATAAATGTAGAGCGATGCATCCTTACAAATGAAATGTTATCAAAATAAGCAGATTTCAAATCCTGCATCAGGATGCAAACAGATTTTTTAAAAGACAAATTTACAAATCAGAAAATGTTCACCTGGACATTTGTAAAAGCAGAAAAGCTTGAAGATGCTCCTATGTCACTACAGAAGGGTCATGTTAAAAGTATTTCTGTTTATTGCATTAGCATCCATTTTCATTAATACCCAAGATGGTATCATTTCACATACAAGAAAGCAATTGCCAAAAAACACGCTTTCAAAAATGTATCAATTGATCATAAAGTGCTGATGAGATGAATCAACTTATGCAGACCAAGGAGAAATATGTTCATAATCCCCTCACAGCTGGAAGAGGCTGAGTAAACAGCAGCCTGAAAACGGCGGCAGCAAAGCCCTTGGGCTTTTTGATGGTTATGCTTAACACTCCTACACCACTGCCATCTGCTGGCAAAACAGAAAAATCAGGTTTTACTCTTAAAAAATAAAAACAAATTAAAAAATCTGTAATGTTTTTAACCATGAAGTGTTAAGACTGGAAGTAAGGCATTTGCAAGGTCCAGGAGTGCATTGATGCACCTTACCCCTGGAGACACCACAAACTCAGAGGGCACATCACCTTCTGCCAGTGCCATCAGAATCACTGATTAATATTACTGCTCCCTTTCTGAAAGTATTCTCCTTCCCACAAGAAAAATCAAGTCTTAAATATTGGTTCACTAAACACAATGGCAAAGCTTCCATTAACTACAGTGGGAGTTATAGGTGACATCTAAAAAGCACTGACCTGTTAAATAATATGTTTTGGGTTTTTTATAAACTGTTAATCTATGCAATCAAAAGAAGAAATGAAAAGAAAGTACAATGCAAAAATCAATACACCACAACATTTTCTTCCTCTTCCTAGTCATCTTAGGTTTTCCATGAAACTAACTGATGAGAAGGAAAAACATTCAGTTCTGAAGACTCAGGTATCAGCCACAAACCCAGAGCATCTTTCACAGCTCTAGAACTGGTTAAAAATTTTTTATTAAAAAATTAATTTTTGTAGCTAGAATAAAAAAATAACAACAACAATAACAATAATCATAATAATAGCAGCAATAATATCAAACTATTTACAGCCAACACAGTGACATTCTTTTAGCAAAGAATGTAGATTCTGTAGTTTAATGAGTCTTTGGAATTTTTCAATAGAACAAGGTTGTGCTTAAGGAAACAAAAAAATTCTTGTTCTGTAATCATTAATCTGTAAACTACCTATAACTCTATACACTTTAGTCTATAAAATGACATATCTATATGATTCATGCTATGACAAGATCTAAGAGAAGGGCTTGTTTTAGCAGGAGGACAATATAGAAACCTAAAAGGTTTCTAAGACAACAAAACAAGAATACAATGAAGTCACAAATGGATGATTTCATCCATCAGTTGGACAGGGAATCATTTTGGCAGCAATAGCAAGAGGTTACTCTGAGTCGCCTTGTATTCACATCACAGAACCCAGAGTCACCCTCATGCCTTGCCATGGACACTTAGCACTACTTAAGGATAACTCCTTTAAATTAGGCATCTGTATAAAACCCAGCTGAACCTCACCACAGGAAGGGGCAAAGTACAGACAGTTGAGCTGCCTCTGGTCAGCCTCAGCCTTTCTGGTCACATCACTTAGCAATCATTTATAAAGGTAGAGACAAGATGAAGATTTTGAAGGTTGATACAGAGATAAGGTGGAAGCAAGAAAAGAGTATGATGGCATTTGTATGAAAATTAAAAGATAGAAAGAAGTTGGCATGTTAGATTACTTCAGAGGAATAAATTGGCATAGTCACAATGGAAGAAGTGGTGGGTAGGCTGGGAAGAAACTGTGAAATGAAGTTTGTGTGTGATGTGCTAAAGAACTGATAAAGTCTAAGCAATGATCTGGGGGGGAAAAATCTTGTCAAACTTGAATACTATGTCCTGCACATTTGAACAGAGTAAGGCTGCAATTGCCCTTTAAGGAAAAAAAGAAAGATTGAACAGAGGAATAAAAGCTGAAACCAGTTTGGGTTTCCAAATGACCTCTAATCAAAGTCAGTATTATCACTGCTAAGAACTGAATAGAAATTATCAGGAGCTCATGAGAGTCACTTACAGGGAGTACAAGGGAAAGAAGCAGGATAGGAAATGACCTAGCACAGAACTGGAAAAGAAAATGACACCAGGTAGGACTTCCAGTGATCTTGGAGAAACAAAAGTGAGGATGGAAGAAGGGGTAAACTGAAGAGCCAAAATCAACACTGATAGACTGACAGTCAGAGAGTGAGCAAGGGAAATAAAGCATGCAGCCAATACAAAGTATTTGATGCCAAAGTTAAATCTGAAGTATTAATTCACATTCAAGTAAGAGGAAAGCGTATCTATGGCTTAGTTTTTTGGCCGACAATCTAGTCAGTCTCAAGAGATCAAGACTTCTCTTTGCCCAGGAGCCCAGCTTCCATGATCAAATATTAAAGAAAGTGTGTAATGGAACATAACTTGATAAATGGAGCATCATAGAGAAGTAAACAACAATATGGCATTGAGCAGAGATCTTGCAAATGTGGGAGGAAAAATATCAGCATTTTCTTTCAGTTTGGGTCTGGAATCTATCCTGAATTTGAATTAAGTGTGAAGATCAAACATGAGTGTAGTTAATTATTTAAAGATATGCTTTGGGGGAAAGCCTTGTTTTTCTGATTATTTGTGACTAACTTTTAATCTTTAAAATTTTTATTACACTTTCTGTTGAATAATATTTTAAGCAGTGCATCCTCTGATAGTTCCCATGAGCTCTAATTTGAGTGTGGTAAATAACATGCTTTGGAACTCAGAAATAACCTTCCGTATTCCAAATATTGCAAACTTTACTAATATTAAATATTGCTTCCCCCCCCCCCCTTTCCTTTTTCTTCTTATAACTTTGAAGGGCTTTCTTGGGTGGAATGGAAAATACTGTATCTCACTTGCTGTCCACTCAAGCCCCTAAGCTCAATACCCAATAGAAAAACAAGAACAGAACTATATCCTGAATTTTGAAAGTGTAACAAACACTACAAATGCTTATCTGAATTAAGTATTTTTCTCTAATTACCTTATCAGTGTCAGATTATTGGTTTATTACTTACTTCTAACACTTTTCATTCAGAGGAATTAGCTCACTCCCCAAATTGTGAGATGTTGCCATCACCATTCAGAAAGCAGCTAATCTAAGGCCTAAAACAGTGAAGGAATAATGTGATGGCAAATTTAATGCAGAAACTGCATCTCATGACACTTCAGCTTCTACTCTGTCCATTGGACTGCATAACCTGATATTTAATGTGATGCAATTCACTGCAGCTCTTCCATCCCACTTTTCAAAAAGTAGTGCTTTATGATTCTAGTAAAATGTCCCTGAATCAGGTATTTAGAAAGTAGCCATCCTAAATGCGTATCATCCGTGTCCTTTTTCAAGTGATATATCTGTCACAACAAGTGTAACAGCAATAAGCAACATAAGATGCATGATAAACTCTTCAGTAGTAACTAGGTTAGATCTATTGTTTGTAGTTAATCAGAGAAAGAAAACAAATTTCTGAAGGCAAGCAGTATCATATTAGCCAATGGGAAACCTTCTAACTTAGATGAGAACTTCATTCCTACACATTCTTTTACACCTACAAATGGTCGTAACATCTTTATTGATGATCTGGACATGGGGATTGAGTGCAGCCTCAGTAAATTTGCAGACATTAAGTTGGATGGGAGTGTTGATCCACTAGAGGGTGGAAAGGCTGTACAGAGAGACCTGGACAGACTCAATCAATGGGATAAGGACGACTGTGTGAGGTTCAATAAGGTGAAGTGCTGGGTCTTGCACTTGGGTCACAGCAGACCCATGCAACACCACAGGCTGGGGAGGAGTGGCTTGAGTTGTTCAGCAGACAGGGACTTGGGGATGCTGGTTGACACCTGGCTCAATATGAGTCAACAGTGTGCACAGATGGCCAAGACGTTCAACAGCCTGTATCAAGAATAGTGTGGCCAGCAGGACTAGGGAAGTGATCATCTTCCTGTACTCTGCATTTATGAGGCCAAACCTTGAGTATTGTGTTCAGTTTTCAGCCCCTCACTTTACAAAGAACGTTGAGGGGCTGGAGTGAGTGCAGCAAAGCACAACAAGGCTCATAAAAGGTCTAGAAAACATATCTTATGAAGAACGTCTGATGGAGTTGGGTTTGTTCATTCTCAAGAAGAGGAGGCTCAGGGGTGACCTCATCACTCTCCACAACTACCTGAAAGGTTGTAGAGAGGTGTGGGCTGGTCTCTTCTGCTATGCCTAGAGTGAGAGGAGTAGAGGAAATAGATTTAAGCTGAGACAGGAGAGATTTAGATTAGACATTAGAAAAATAAATTTTCAATGTTAGGGTGTTCAGGCATTCTTTGAAGAATGAATCAAATTAATACAGGAAAATATTTCAATACCGAACTAATAGCAGACTCTTCAAAAAGTAAACAGATCTAAACTTCATGTAACTGCAATTGAGGTAACATTAATCCTTCTTCAATAACATTAAAGTTGAAGGATATAAAAGATCACATGGCCTGAGTAACAGCCTCTGAGAAATTTAGTAGCAGGTATCAGCAACCTTTGATGTCACTGGCACAGATGAGATCTCAGCCTTTCTGAGGAGCAGCACAGGTCTCCAGGCATCAGAAAAACATTCTATTTCAGGCAAGAAGATCTATCTCAAACAAGCTAACAGCCAACTATAGCTCAATAGCCACAATAAGGAATCACAGTTTGTAAACCACGGACTGTTTCCATGAGGGACTATACTCTGGAGTGGACTGATACTTCTGTGCATAACACCAACCAATATTGCTCTGAATACAGCCACACATTGCTTTGTTCCGTTGTTGGTTTGATTTGCCTTTTCTTTTTAATGCTTTGCTAATAAGAAGTTAAGTTGTCAAAGTTCATAGAGTGACTTCAACCTGATGATCTCATGAGTGTACATCTGCCTACAGGAATAAAAGTGCCAACAAGATGAGTTGTTTATCTCTGGGCCCCAATGGCAGGGTACAACTATGAAGGTCAGACATTACATTTGCAAGAAGTGACAGAGTTTCAGCATCAACTTCATAATTTTAGTAGCTGTAACTGAGAACTATGTACACATGTGAATGGCAATAAGGAAGGACAACTACATATGGGAAGATGAAGGTCGTTGTACTGTATAATACTATGCTGTCATGTATATTACTACATGACAGCTGGAACTTAAGAAGGTCAATCTGTCACTAAAAAAAAAAACAACCTTAAGAAAGTAATTAGAATGGACAGGCATTCCAGGGTGCCCCAGCTTTCATTTGATTCTGTATCTAGGAATTAAGAATGTCATTATAGGTTTGCAGAAGAGAAAGACATCAACAAAACTAGTGAAGTAAAAGAAAGGTAAATATACTGTACACTGGAAAACTGTATATTAACCCAAATGTTGTTGAAAACAGTCATCAAAATTCCTAAATCTTCTTTCTTCCTCATTTTTTTATTTCTTCTTTAACTTATATGCTTAAACTAATTGCAAGTTCCTATAACTTCAGGTCATTAGATTTTTGCAGTTTAAACTGAATTTAAACTGAACTTTTTCAAATCAGTAGTAAAAACTCCTAAATAATGAATGATGGCCATAATTCTTCCGTGAGAAAGACGGTAGCATGGCCAACCATACACCAGCAAATGGATAATTTGAATGAATGAGTGGAAGTAACAGTGAAAAACAAATCACAAGGATGGTGTGAAGGTTGTTTTAGTTGAAAGCACTCTTATGCCATAAACATACATTAAGATAAAATTAAAGAAAAAAGAGTTCTCCTTTTGCAAATCTCATTTTACTAACACCAGAAGATTTTCAAAATAAAAACATCAAGAAGATTAGGAATATCTTTAGTCACTAATAAAAGGTCTTGTTGACCTTCTGAAAAAATGAAATACACTTCTTAAATGATACTCTAAGTTCAGGCATTATACAATAAAGTAAAACATTGATAATCTCAATTGAAGAATTAGCTGGTATAACAGGATTTGAAATATAATTACTATACATAATAAAAATTTTAATTTTGATTCCAACAGTGTCTTAAACTGCAATTAGAAAGATTATTATTTCTTTAACCTAAAAACTAATGTCCCCAGACCTCTGCGCATCCATTTGAATGAACAACAGTGGAAAGTCTGTTAAAGCAGATAAATTGTTGCTATTAGGTTTCAGAAGGAGCAATCTTGAAAAGGACAAAACATTACTGCTCTTTTCTTGCTGTCCAATGCAAAATCGCATCAAATTACAGCTGTGGCAGAGTTATTGAATTAAAAAAATGAAGAGAACACTCAGTTTGCTAGGCTCTAAATTTTGATAAGCCTAAACCTCAAAATATTAGATGTTAATTCAATCTTTCAAAAAATTCAAAAGCAAGAACAAGCCTAAGTTTTGATGTTTCAATTTCAGAGGAAATACCCAAATCCAGTCAAAGCATAAGACAGTACTTTTATTTTTAAGTCAGTGTAAGTACTTGTAGTAACCTAAGACTCTATAAAGGCCCCAAATCTTGCATTTCATTCCCTGTGTTTTCTACATGTACAGATTTCTTCCTGAAGGTGTCATTGTGTTGTTTAGACCATGGACTAATATGTTCATCAAAACAAGAACTTCTATCATTTCTATTTAAAGAAAGCAATCATCTTTTGTGGATACAGAAATATCGCAGGATCATAACTAACACCACAATTCTCATTAACTGTATTGGACTCCTGTTGGGAAGTATGAATTTCTACCCTTTCCTATTGATTTGTTAACACAGACATCAGATATGGACTTCTGGATTATTTTGACTGCACATGGCTAACTTCCACTTTAAAATCTCTTTATTTGGGAATTTGTGAAGTTAATTTAGATACATTCAATACAAGAAGTACTACAACATAAAATATCATATCTGGCTTTCTCAGTTGAGACATACCAGCCGTCAGCATCAAACCAAGCACTCAGCTTTCCCTGGTCACAATTTTCTAAGCAGGTCTTTTACAAAGGGGACTGCCAATCCTACCAGTTCCATAGAACATTGACCAGTTCATTCACTTTTCTTCAGTCTGGGCACCCACCAGCCCTACCAGATATGGGTGCTGCCCAGTTATGTTGCTTATCATTTACCAGCGAAAACCATTTTGGTGTCTTTCTCCACGACCTTACATTAATCCTTTGTTTCACACTGTATCCAGAAATTCCTTGTTCTCCAACTTCCAAATGCAAAACTACGTGGCTGAGCACAGCCAATCCCATGATCTCATGACTACCTATCTAACATTTGGCAAAAAACACCCCTGGATGATGTTACTCCTTGCCCTGTCACTACATTTCCTAACAGAGAGTCCCACTCCAGCTTCCCTGTAGGCCCCCTTCAGGTACTGGAAGGTTGCTATGAGGTCCCTGCACAACCTTCTCTTCTCCAGTCTGAACAGCCCAAACTTTCTCAGCCTGTCTTGGTAAAAAAGGTGCTCCAGTCCTCTTATTAGCTTCATGGCCCTCCTCTGGACTTGCTCCAACAGTTCCATGTCCTTCTTATGTCTGGGACATCAGAATTATATGCAGTACTCTAGGTGGGGTCTCACAAGAGCATGGCATGATAGCAGAGTCCTGATGCAAACAAAATGCAGTAAGCATGCTAATACTCGTGCTAATGCAAACATTATCACCTAGCTCTAGTTTGCAGCAACTATGATGCCTGGAGTAAAATCTCAACTGGCATTGATCAGCCATAGGCAGCTAACTTCATCTTTGCACCTCCACTTTCTCCTCCCACATCACAGTTTACACTGCACCATTTGATTCAGGGACCACATGCCTCAGTGTTTGTGGAGACAATGTGCAGCACTATGAGCTATCTTTTTTTTGTTGTGGTTTCTAGCAGGTAATAGAAATAGTCAATAATAAGAATTTTAAATCCTTGTTTGTCCTTAGCCAATTACTGCAGTCTATCTGTTAACAAGATATTTTAAAACATGGAAACACATTTTGTGAACACATAACTTGCTTTTAGGAACTTCTGTTAAATTTCTTGCAAAACCCACACAGCTTCAGGCACTGTGCAAGCATATGGAAGTATACAGACTAAAGTAAACATAAAACAGAAAGGAATATTGATAGATGTACAAAAAAAAAAAAGGCCAGTAATAAATACAGGATAAAAATAACAGATTCATAGCACAGATTTCAATAAACAATAATGCACATTCTAGTGAAGATTTCATGCATGTGACAAACTAATGCCATTGCTTGCTGCACAAAATTTTGTTCACAGAATTTATTCAGGAAGCTACTCAGAATGCTAATATAATAAAAAATCTGAAATATTTCAATACAGCAAATTACATTGTTGTAAAATGTATTGAACTAACATGGATTTTGTTCACAAGAAAAAATTCTCATCTGTCTATTCAGTTAAATGTGAAGGGGAAAAGTGCTCTTCAACTTGAAGTCACTGGTTTTTTCCTTCAAAAGAGAAGCAAACAAACCAAACTCAATGGCTCCCTCTGCTGTCATGTCTTAGAAGTTTCATTATATTTGTAAACTTAAACATTTTTTCCTTTTCCCAGTCAACGAATATCTGGTATTTTAACACATCATACGGTGTGCCAACTCTAAAGATTCAAAGACACCTTTATCCAAATTCCTCGAAGTGCAATTCAATGCCTGCTTATCAAGACTGGAACAGTAACACCCCTTAATGTTTGCACAACAGCTACACATACTATCATGAAAAAATGTTTATGAATGGTTTATCATCTTTGTCATCAGATTTGGCTCGAGCTGGATTCAACTGCTGAGGTATGTATTCTCTCTTTAACAAAGCCAACCACTTTGCATGAAACAACTATAGCTGTAACAAAAATTTCAGAGCTATGGGAATGGTCTGAGAGACAGAACATGTTTCTCCTAAACCAAAAAAATACTCCATTACCCATTAATCAAGCTGGAGTGCTGTACTGTCTCTAGGTAACCATTTTGCATTTGTCTTTGCCAGGCCCAGGAGACAGATAATGGACATTACCTGGCACAGGTGAGTAGCAAAGCAGCAATAAATAGATTGAGATCTCCTTAAACTAGGATTGAAGGGGGAAGGGAATAAGAAAGACCAGGCTCACTAAAGATGAGCCAGGGGGTGGCATGCCTGGTATGATGAGGGTAAAGCCAGTAGCCCAGGTGAAGTGCATGTATGCCAATGCACACAGTATAGGCAGCAAACATGTGAGCTGGAAGTCATGGT